>NC_141021.1:55332500-55580000 GCF_052040795.2 Danio rerio
TCATCCTCTTCATTTTGAGGAAAGCTGTGCCACGGGGCCCCTGAACACGTATATTGGCATGTACTGTGTTTTGAACAGTAGCCTACTACAGTAAAGAACTTCATTTGATCAGTTGTGGTAATACTATAGTTGCTATGGTAACACAAGTGTAATATAAACAAATTACCCAGTGCTGTATTATTTTACAATATAGGGTATTTTATACTACAAATCACTACACTTTACTGTAGTTAAAACTACACTTTGTATTATTTTATCTGTTCACTATTGGTAATACTACTGTATTATGAAGCATTAATTAACAAGTCGTAAATAATACTAGCCTAAAACATAAGTATAATACAAGTATACAACAAGTATAATACTCAAAAACACTAGAATTTATTAAAGAATTTACCTTAACCTTTTAGTTTTTTGTGTATTGTTAATAAATAGTAAAGCAAGAAAGAAACCATATCAACATTCTTGGAATAACCCTTCGCTACGCCTCGCCCTCCTTAGTTACTGTTGCTACGCCTGTCAAGCTTTCATGCCTGGCACATCTATTACAGTGTGTATGCGCTGGTGTCAGACATTCCCAAGGATTTAATTAGTCATTTTTGGCAAACAGGTGAGATATCTGAGAAAGCCAGACAAAAGAGGACTGCAGTACACTGTAAACGATTTCTTGTTAAATTAACAGTAAGTTACTGGCAACAATTATCCAGTAGCTGCTGTATTTCATAAAACAGTAACATTACTGTAATACTAATTACATTAGTATTACATTTACTGTAAAATGTAATACATCATTTTACTGTTGTTGATTTTTACTGTAACACCAATTACAGTAGTGATACACATACTGCAAAACTGAAAACAGTATTTTATTGTACATTTTTACCATGAAGAACTACGGTATTTTAACGTTACTTTCATTATTACTGTATAGTATTTTACAGTTATTAAATGTTATTTTATTTTATTTAATAGTGCTACTTTATAATGGGTAAAAAAAAGTTCAAAAATTGCACAAGTGTTATTTTAACTGTTCAAGAAATACAAGAAAAATAAAGAAACTGAAACTTTAACTTCACAATAAAGGTTTATTGTGTAAACCATGCTAAAACAGTAGCAATTATTCAATATAACAAAGCAACAGAACACTAATAAACAATTGATCATTAAAACCAGTCAACAATTAATGCATCAAAAATTATTACAATTTTAAAAACAGGTGAAAATACTGCTACAAGACAGGAAATGATGAAGGTCAAATGATGTGGAAAGGGACAGTGAAAAAGGGCAGCAGCACTTCTGATGATCCTGCAAAAATGACAAGCAAAATCAATCACTAAAGTAAAAACTGATCATCCCTCAAACCATTTAATTCATTCAGAAACGAAACACTGCACTGTTGTTTTTATATATATATATATATATAAATATATATAACAGTTATAATATATATAACAGTTTTTTTTTATTGTTTTTGTTGGTGAAATACAGTTTGTTGTCAATTCGAAATTACACTAACGTTAATGGGGAAAAGATCAGCGGGCATTGTTCTTGAAGATCGCTAGTCAGGTGTCCACACAGGTGTGTAAAAAATAAAGTCTCATCTTAACTTAATGTCCGACTCTGTATAGCTCGAATATCTGATTCCATGATCACACTACTAGTGCTTCCACGGATTTAAGAGGGGTAAACACAGTTCATTCTCACTTTAAGAGGCTACATATTTAAAATTAAATAAATAAAAATAATCTAATTTAACGTGACTAATGTTAATTAAATACTTTTAGGCTTTTAACACGTATAAATCCACTTCTAACTTACAGATAAGATTGCGTTAGAGAACATAAAAGCTGTGGGTGATTTTTTAAAATAATGCTAATGATGAGTTACTGATATTTGGTTTGCATAAAACAAAGTAATCACTAAGCATTCATTTTTGGCAAAATCTGCAGAGAGGCTCAGCGACACGAGGAAATGTGTTAAAGTTGAGTAGAGAACTTAAGAGCAGTCTAGCCTACTTCATGAAATGTTTGTGGTAATATTCTGCTGTCAATTCGTATTACTGTATTTTAATATGCAGCAGTGATGGCATGTCAGCGAGACAAATAAACATTTTATCGAGTCATTTTATACAATTTATTTATTTATTTATTTTTTTATACAAACTCTCTAGTGACATTTCCTCAAACTAAATCATCATGACGTTACTGTGCACAGCATCAGTAAAACGTTGAGAATAATTTAAATACTTAATTTTTTAAAACAGTCACTGCTGATTAGAAACTAACATTAAAGCTAAGCTTACAGAAATCCTGTATGCATGACAATATAAAGATGTATTACTCACTGATGTCGAAGCACTTCCAGGTCATCAGAGATGTAGACAGGACAGAATGTGTGCTATCAAATGAGCTCTTGTGCAGCCTTTGTTGGACATCCAGGTAGTATGTTCACCCACACTGTAAGAAACAAAAACAGAAACAATTTATTAAAATGTGAGGGATAGTAAACATGTTTGGTCTACAGAGAGAAGAAAATGTTTAATTTAAGCATTGATCCTAATGAATCTATTTCTGAACTACATTTAACCTTATCACGGAAACAGCATTTTTGAGCTTTTAGACCAGGGGTGCTCAACCTTGTTTGCTTTAAATTAGAATTAAAACAATAAATCTCTATGTCAAATAAAATACTTCAGATCTAAATAAAGCAGGTGTTTTTACCTAAAGGTTCCTTCCCTCCAGTTAGTTTGGCTGCAAATCCCTCCACATCTGTGCTTTATTCGGTTCTTGTCTTAAGAGTAACTGGTGTCACATTCCAGGTTCATCACAATCTGGGCTAGAAAGACAATATGGCAAAAGACAAGACATATAAAAATAAGTCTCAGAATAAAATATTTAAAAGGATAGTTTACTTTTTTGCCACCATTACTCCATGTGTTTTAAATCCGTTTAAATTTCTGTTAAACACTAAAGCAGATATTTTGAAGAATGTTAGTAACCAGTAACTATTGACATCCATATTTGAACCAAATTTCTTTAAAAAATACGAGTTTGTGTTCAACGGAACAAATTAAATGTATAACTATTTTGAAACAAGTGGAGGATGCCAAAGATGCTATTATTTTCATTTTGGGGTGAACTGTCCCTTCAATTCAAGTGTCAAGCAATAGTCATAAAAACTGATGTGTCGCTTGAGGAAAACTAAATCAAGTACTTTCTTTGAACAAGCAGAATCATTATGCCATTGTATTCAGTGATTCTCTTTTACATTTTCCCACTATAAAACGATAGCTTCACCATGCAATCTATGTTTACACAAAAAATGAATAGCATAAAATAACATATTGAACTAAACTTACAGTTTCCAGGCTGTTTGAAAAAAAAAAAAACACATACGCCCAGTAAAATTGCTAATAAACACAAAGACAACAGTTATAGAAAAAAATGTTTGTCTAATATTTACTCAGCAATTGGTAGGCAAATAGCATAGCCGTGGCTGTTTTAACCCCAGATTTTTTTTTTATCTTAAGAACTGCTGGAAGAAGAAAAAGAGGTTGTACATGAAACTCCTTACAACAAATCTGTGAACAATTTGACATTTAAAAATCTAATCAAAATGAGGAAGACATCAACATTACCTTGAATAATCAAGTGAGGAGAGATTGGTAGCATCAGTTTTTCAACATCAATTACTGTAGCTGAAAAACAGATAAATATAATAAGAGTAAAATAAGACTTAACATTAATTAATCTAAATCTATGGTACAATTATACCAATCTGTATGGGGTTAAAATACATTTGTACACAAATCATTCCCTGACCCCATCAATTTATCTTAGAATAGGATGGATATATATATATATATATATATATATATATATATATATATATATATATATATATATATATATAGTGATAATGACTTTGGCTTATATCTGTGTACTCAGAACGTACACTCACTTCAGGTACACCTGAACACCAAAAATTAAATGTACACTATACATCAAGCTCATTAACATTATTGAGAAATAGACAATTAATATGTATTTTGTTAATATTAACGTTAGCTTAAAATAATTCAACTGCATTTAATTTTCAGCTCCATTTAATAAAACAGGTAAGACTCATTTCATTATGAGTTTAGTTTAAATAACTAACTTACAGTTGAAAAATTTTACCATAATGATAGCTTAGTCATAATGACTATGTGAAGACCAGAGCTTACCTTAACGGTAAACGTTTAACTTTTCATGGTGACTTCGCCTTCATCTCAGTGTTGTGCTGAAATAGAGAATTCATTAATGCAGTTACAATAAGTTAAAGTTATGTTTTTTCAGGTAACTTAACGTATGGTCAAAAACTCACTCAAGATAAACTCACTGTATCTAATACCTCGCAAACACTACAATGACCGCCTGGCGTCTGTTATTTCTTGTTTAAAATACCGTTTGTTAACGGATAGCGTCACATACGAACCTACAACTAATGTCACTTGGTTAATTCTTTTAAATTACACACACAATACACAGAAATACTTATAAAACAATCCTTTAACGGACAGAATTTGACTTTAAAACACTTACCGAGGATGAATTAGCTGGATGAAAGACGACAGGTGAATTTCAAATTAGGAGAGCCGTTGCCTGCATGTCGAGTCGTGTCCGTTCGGTTCTATGAATCGGCTCCTTAGTGAACAGTAAAGAACCGAATCCGCCTAAAACCGATTCCTTTTTGTATATGATTCATTACTATTGCGTTATACTGCTTGGCCACACGCATTTATACACTAATTATACACTAATTGCATATTGCTGAATGTGCTTGTGAACACGTGTGATCAAATAATTCCCGAGCAAACGGTTCAATTCGGTTCAATACGATTCAGAGTTGCTCGAGTGCTGAACCGAACCAGTGCAAACGTGATATTGTAACATTGTTTTTTATTCACTTTACCAGCGAAATTATTACATATATCTGACCTTGACAATAAGAATAAAGTTCGTTTGAAGTGTTTTGAGAATTATATATAAATATATTTTTTTTTTCTCCCAGAATTCATTTCACATCTACAAGCAAATGGTAATGGCGGATGAGAAAGCCCAGCTAATATTATAAATATTGCGTTTAATATGTCACGAAATGAAATTTTAACAGTGTTTCATGCGAGAATGTAGTTCTTACAAACTCAAATCTGTGGTTTATTTATAGATATCATGCGTAAATTTTAAGCGTGCTTTGCCGATAGCGGAGATTCTGACCTCCAGGGTGTCCATCATCACTCATGTATCCGGCGAAACGAGGTTATAATCGGCTAGACATGTGAGACTTGGCCCGGTCTTAGATGGCTCTATAATGAATGTGTTATAAAATTAAGTTTTAACCGTTTTTTATGCGGGAATGTAGTTGTTTTTAACTCAAGTCTGTGGTTTATTTATAGAGATGGTGGTTATTTTAAAATATTGTTTTGAAAATGCGGAGATATGTGACCTCCATGGTGATGACGGGTGCCCTAACCTCATGAATCCGTTTAAAGCAGGCTGGTCATTATGACATTTAAGCTGACTTTGGTTTCATGATGAATCAATTACTTTTGTTCCAGTTTACGCTTTGGTTAAGCACAAAGTTATGTTGATTAAAAATGATTTAATATTTTCATGTTAACCTTATAAAATTAAGGTGCAGTACACCCAAAAATGGAAAACCAGGGGACAGTTTTATGCACTGAACAGTCTGAAGAAACTGGTTATTTTATTTTTCTTCACAAAATACTTTGTCAAAAAATAAAATAAACATAATAATAATAATATAAAGTGTGTGTAGAGTTTTTCATGGTCATTTGCAGTACTGTATTTAGATGCACAGTAACTGATTTTTTCCCAAAATTCATTGTAAAATCTGCAGTAGCATACTGTTAATCATGTTCACAGTATGGGAATGTTGAGAATACATTATCATGCTGTGAAAACAGCAATATATACAGTAACACACTGTACACAGCTTATACAGTAAACAACTGTTGAGAAATGCAGTATAATACCGTGAAAACAACAGAAATCGTTTACAGTGTATACATTACAGGGGTATATTCACAACATAATAGCAACTGATTAGAAATTAATTTTATCAAAATTGAAGCAAGGTTAGCCTAGCCACCTCATACGCTGAACATTCAACAGCATAGTTCACGCACAGCAGGAGAGGTGAAATTATAAAATAATCTAATAACCTAAGAAACTGATGGATTTGTGCCAAATATTAGCATCATTGACCCATAACAGTGTACAGTACCTATTACTGTCAGCATGTTTGTGTGCTCTTTATCCAGTTTTTATTCAAATTTGCAGTTAAGTGGAAGAAAAAAATTGAAATGCACATTAAAGTATAAATAACAGAAGTGAACAAATAGATTTTTCCTACCAGCAAATATTAGTGTATGTATTTATATGCGTTACAATAGCGAGGGTTTAAACTAAGCAGTGCTCACAGGGTTCAACGCTAAGGATTTTTTCTACTGGCCCGATCGGGCCAGTGGTTCTGATTTTTACTTGCCCAGCCCAAATTTTCACTGGCCCCACCAAAAAAAAAAAAGAAGTTAATCGCTATTTGAATGTGCGTGTGTGTGTGTATACACACACACACACACACACACACACAGTTGATTTCAGAATTATTAGTCCCCCTAAATTATTAGCACCCCTGTTTATTTTTTTCCCCAATTTCTATTTAACAGAGAACAGATTTTCTCAGCACATTTCTAAACATAATAGTTTTAATAACTCATCTCTAATAACTGATTTATTTTATCTTTGTCATGATGACTGTAAATAATATTTTACTAGATATTCTTCAAGACACTTCTATACAGCTTAAAGTGACATTTAAAGGCTTAACTAGGGTAATTAGGTTAACTAGGCAGGTTAGGGTAATTAGGCTAGTTATTGTATAATGATGGTTTGTTCTGTAGACAGTCTGAAAAACAATTAGCTTAAGAGGCTAATAAATTTTACCTTAAAATGGTTAAAAAAATGTTTTTATTCTAGCCAAAATAAAACAAATAAGATTTTGTTCAGAGGAAAAAATATTATCAGACAAAATATCAACATTTCTTTGCTTTGTTAAACATCATTTAGGAAATATTTTAAAAAGAAAAAACAAAAAACAAAAGGGGGCTAATAAATCTGTATATATATTTACGGTAATTTTTAAAATGTTTAAGGAAAACTATTCAGTTCATCAAGGCTATATTTATAAATGTAAAAAAGGTGTAATTGTTAAATATTTATTAAAAATTTAAATAACTGCTTTGTTATTGTATTTAGTTTCAAATAAAATAATTACTCCAGACATTATTGATTTTATAACTATTACCATTAATAAATATAATAATAATTAATATTAGTGATTTCTGAAGGATCATGTGACTGGAGTAATGAAGCTGAAATCTCATCTTTAAAATCACTGGAATAAATGAATAAATTAAATGATAAACTACTTTTGAACAGTTATTTTATAGTGCAACATTTCACAATTTGTATTTATGATGAAATAATTGCAGCCCTGGTGAGCAGAAGAAGCTTGTTTTAACATATTTAATCACACTGACCCCAAACTTTTGTGTATTGTGTATAGAATATTTTATAAGTGAAAATGTGCACTTTAATTTTAACAACCCACAGACATCGTCACCAAATACAAATCGAGGTCAGACTTTCTCATATATACAGAGCCTCATTTCAATTGTCAGGTTTTGTAGAAATCGATCAATTGAATTAGTCAATCTATTAAAGAAACGTTGACTATAATTCTGTATTTTAGGCTTAAATTATAGAGAGACATAGCAGATGAACCGAGACTGCATCAGATCAATGTAAATCTTTCTTTCGAGCTGTCAGTGCGGAAATGAACAAAACAACAGGCCTAATACAACATATTATACGATTAAAATATGGAAAAATTAACAGATAGTAATTTCGGTCAATTTTCCTGACGGATAAACCGAGATCAGGCTGGATAAACTGCTCTCGGTAATATTTCAGCATGCTTTCACTTTCGCATTTACCGGTAAGAATGACATCTCGCCCTGCTCATCATTCCCTCTTCATATAGCCGTATATATGGCTATTACACGATCATGATACACTGTGATATAGCCTGGGTCGTTAGTTCGTTGCATTGTTTTGTTTTCTCGCTACAATCGATACGCTCAATAGGACAGAGACCGCGTCTCATTCAGGCGATCTTGGACTGATTGGTTTGGCGCGGAAGCGAGCGCAACTGCTGGATATATGCTAAAAAAACGCGCTAACGGGTGAAACGAGACAGATTCCGAAACAAACGTCTATGTGTGAAAGCACCGTAAGATTGTATTTGCACACAATTGACAGACAGTCGCAGCACGCAGCTCTGGCTCGATCTGGCAGGCAAAAAAGCAGCAGCTGGCCCGATCGAGCCAGTAACATTTTGTACACTGGCCCGAGTGTCTCGCACGCTGGCCCCGGGCCATCGGGCAGTCCTTATTGTCCAGCCCTGGCTCATAATATCGAGTGGAAAAAAAGAAAAAGACCGCTGGGAAGCATAACCTGCTTTGTTTTTTTTTATTTATTTTTTTAAAAGAAACACAGTTTAGATCTGTTTAGGATAAGAGGAGTGTGAGTTATTGCCACCTATCATTGAATGTGAATATCGAAAACAAAACCAACTTAGCTTAACTCCTTTACCGCCCCTCACACAGCTTGATCCACGCTGGCATTTCTCCTCTTGGGCTTTGGTTTTGAAAAGGGAAAAAATCCCACCACCCAGTCCAAACTTTTAGGATAGCGGGTGTCAGATTTTCACAATCCAATTGCGCAACGATTTGGCTTGTTTCCCTCGCTCGAAAGCTTGACAGAGCCTCTGCCCGTAGCTACGATTGGTAAGCCGCGATTGGTGGGTGGCGGTTTTTGGGCGTGGCTTAGCGAAGGGTCAGTTTAACAGGAGGATCCCGTGAGAGCAAAAGCACTAAAGGTATGAGACGCCATCGTAAACAAAAGTCAAGCGAACGCAAAGAGACTGAATGCACGAAAGAGAGAGAGAGAGAGAGAGAGAGAGAGAGAGAGAGAGCGCGAGTATTGGCTCGATCTCAAGTTCAAATTCAAATTCTCTCTGCGTTCGCTTGACTTTTGTCCACTCCGGCGCCTCATAGTAGTCACGTTGGATACTGTCGAATCAAAACAATCTACCGTGCTTCGATTGGACGTCATGCCGAAAGCGCGCGTGCTCACACACACGCGCGCGCATGCTGTCACACACAGCACGCACACATAAACGGGGAGAGAGAGAGAGAGCGGTCCATGTCAACATACTTTTTTATCTTTGGGCTTTTCATGGGAAGCAGCAAGTCTTTACAAGTCAATAGGGGCAAGTCCTAGTCAAAGTCCAAGTCATTTATGTTCAAGTCCAAGTCGAGTTGCAAGTCTTTTTATATTTTGTCAAGTCGAGTCTAAAGTCATCAAATTCATGACTCGAGTCTGACTCGAGTCCAAGTCACATGACTCGAGTCCACACCTCTGGTATATATATATATATATATATATATATATATATATATATATATATATATATATATATATATATATATATATATTATATATATATATATATATATGTATGTATATATGTATATGTGTATATATATATATATATATATATATATATATATATATATATATATATACACACACACACACACATAAAACTTGAAATTTTTGCTGTATACAGTGCTAGAAATAAATGTAAAGTGCTGAATTGCATAGGTTTTTTAAAAATTTTTTTATTTTACCGTCTGACAATTTTCTAATCTCCTCAGATTTCCATCAATGCCTTCAACGAGCCCAACAGCTCCAAGTTTCTGTTCATGTTGAGCACCAGAGCAGGAGGACTCGGCATCAATCTGGCCACCGCAGACGTGGTCATCATCTACGACTCTGACTGGAATCCTCAAGTGGATCTTCAGGCTATGGTCTGTGTGCTTTCTGACCTTTCTTCAGCTTCGAGATGTTTTTTTTATGTTTGAACACATGTACACCATATTGCTTTTCTGTGTTCCCCAGACCTGCTGGTTTATTTAAAAGTTTTTCTTTCTTTAATTCTGTCTGTTCAGGATCGTGCTCACAGGATTGGTCAAAAGAAACAAGTGCGGGTTTTCCGTTTCATCACCGACAATACAGTTGAGGAAAGAATTGTCGAGCGTGCAGAAATGAAGCTCCGCTTGGACTCTATTGTCATTCAACAAGGTAAGATGTGAAACATTCAGCCACTTTATGATTACTTTACAACTATTGTTTTGAAATATTTTGCCTATATTTTTTTATGGTCACTTTACAATAAGGCTTCATTAGTTAATGATAGTTAATGCGTTTATGGCCATGAAATAATAATGAACAATACTTGTACAGCATTTATTAATTTTAGTTGACATGCAAATTTTTGTTTGTTAACATTAGTTAATGGACTGATGTTTGTAAGGATGCTGGAAGTCCTTGAAAATGCTTGAATTTTATTGTAGTGTTTGCAAGCTTGGATTTTGGTGCTTTGATTTCTGGATAAAGTGCTTGAAACCGCTTGAAAATGTAATTGCTTTTGCAATCCTTTATCTTACTCTACGCATGTAGTAATTATTAACTATTTAAATAAAATACATTTTCAATGAAATGAAAAAAATAATAAGTAGTTGTATTTAATATGATTTCTGTGTATATATAAAATCACTTTTTGGACATATCGTCATTAACGTTTGGTCACACTTTCATTTAATGTACAATTCTGGCTATTAACAAACCATTACCTGTTTAGTTATTGGGATTATGGATGTAAAATAAGATCATACTTTATAAGTGCTAATAAACGGTACACATCATCATAATGGGCATTTATTAAGCCATTTGTAAATGGGGTGAATTATTACTTAAACCAAAAGTTGTGTTGTTAAATTTATGCTTATTGCTTTATAATATTGTCTATTGTTTCCATGATTTGTATTTATGCATATGATACCCTGGAGCCGCAGATGCGTCTGTAGCATGATGCATTTATGATGCAAATAAATTACATTTAAGAGAATAAACATGGAGCAAACATGCCATCAAAGTTATTTTTAGGATAATATGCTATACTGAAGAATACAATAACCAATAGCATCTGATGTAATGGGTTTGAATATATATTTAAGTAAATGTGAACGTGTATGGGTGTTTCCCAGTATTGGGTTGCAGCTGGAAGGGCATCTGCTATGTAAAACACATGCTGGAATAGTTGGCTGTTTATTCTGCTGTGACGAACACTGGTAATTAAAGGGACTAAGCCAAAGGAAAATGAATGAATATTATCTTTAAGTATGTACTTCGCCACACTTGCTGGAAAAGTTTGAAAATGCTGCTGGAAAGTGGGTGAAAAGTCCTCTGTATTTATGTTTGGAAAAGGTATAAGAACCCTGAACATTGCAATGTTTATTTTTCATATATTGTAATATAATTTTTTTATTATAAATAAATTTTTACATGCATCCTACAGGCAGACTGGTTGATCCTAGCATGAACAAACTGGGCAAAGACGAGATGCTTTCCATCATTCGGCACGGTGCCACTCACGTGTTTGCCTCAAAAGAGAGCGAGATCACAGATGAGGATATTGATGGCATTTTGGAGAGGGGAGAGCGGAAGGTAAACCTCAGATCTAGGGACATTGCATTGCAATTGCATTGTTTCAGTGATTTAAAGTCTGCATGAACCGGAAGCTATGACTGTTTTTTTTTGTATTGTGATGCTAGAGAAATGGAATATTAAATGAGAAAACAGTGGGCGTGGCTTGTTTTTTTTTCTACTGCGCGCTGATTGGATATAATAAAGTAGGTGTTTCATTCAGAAAGATGAGGGAAAAGGGTTTGAGGAGAGTTATTACAACCTAACAGACTCCTCCTACTTACATTTTTGTTTGTTGTCAAAACTGACAGCTGGAGGGGTGTGGTTAAGTGTTAGCCACACCCAATACCTCAGACATGCATGATCTGAGAAGTCAACTGAAAACAAAGAGGAAGTGCATTTCCAGATTTTAATTCTAGATACAAGGGCAGACTTTTTTTTTGCTTAATGACATGTACTAATGAATTGTTCACCACAAAACTGGGAATGTGAGCTGACAAAATCAATATGGATAGTTTTCATTTGTACTTTAATAGAAACTCTCTTTACAATGTTGGCTTTAGACCATGGAGATGAAGGAGAAGATGGCCAATCTTGGAGAAGGCTCTCTGAGAAACTTCACCATGGACACAGAGAACAGCGTGTATAACTTTGAGGGTGAAGATTACAGAGAAAAGAAGAAGGTAATGCCATGTAAATCGCTGCAATTGCTTGTCATTATAGTCTTGGTTTTCAATGTTGGTAATAGATCTGAACTTCTCTTCTTCTCAGGTCGTCACTAACTGGATTGAGCCACCCAAGAGAGAGCGTAAGGCCAACTACGCTGTAGATGCCTACTTTCGAGAAGCCCTGCGCGTCAGCGAGCCCAAAGCACCAAAGGTATTATTAGCCCTTTAACTCATCGCTGACTAAATCAGTGTTTTAATTGAAAACCTTTTCCCCTAGAGCTGTCTTAATGAACTCATCTGATCTCCTCAGGCTCCACGTCCTCCCAAACAGCCCAATGTTCAGGACTTTCAGTTCTTTCCACCTCGGCTCTTTGAGCTGCTGGAGAAGGAGATCCTCTATTACAGGAAGACTATTGGCTATAAGGTGTTGTTTTCCGTCATTTTTATGTTCATTTGTTTGTTTATTTATGTTTTTACATCTTTATTAATATTATTATTATTTGCATTTTTAATTTTAATTTAATTTAGGACATTTTGTCATCAGTTATTCAACTTTATGTAATAAAAAAAACTGATTTTTTTAAATCTTTACACACATCAATATATACTGACTGAGTAAAATTATTTAGAAAAAAGGCAACATTAAATATGTTTTTTCTTTATTTCACCAGGTAAAAACCCATTGAGATCAAGATCTCATTTAAAAGGATGACCTGGCCAAGAAGTCTGCTACACACGACTTATGAAAAAAAAAATTATTATAAATAGAAAATTAAGATAATTTAAAAATACAGTTTAGTTGTTCAGCTATACCACATTTCAATATGTTAAAAACACACACACTGAGAAATGGACTGTTGTTGTTTGTTAAAAAGCATAGAGCTAAAAGATTTGATTGGGATGAGCTCAGACATTTATAGTTCAGACTAAAGTATTCCAGGATGAGGGAGTGGCATGACTAAAGGCTCGCCTCCCCATTTGAGTTAAAACCCGGGAAATAGTTAAATGATAAGATTCACTTGAACATAGGGCATAGTGGCTTTTTGACTTATGAAGAAGGGAACCTTGGTCAACAAGGCTCTTTTGGGTCTTGTGCCTTTATACCAGAGTCATCCAGTGGGTGTATCTTTTTGTATTCAGAGAAGGCCACTCAGCTTTGGCATATAGTTCACAATAGTGAGTTAGTCTCTGACAGCCTGTAACAAACCTCAAGCCCTGTGAGAAACAGAGTTTAAAAGGTTCACAAATCGTTCACAACTTTAATGGATCCAAAAAGAATTAAATAAAAACAGGTTACAACTTTTTTTAATGTCTAATAATTAATATATAGGTTTAGAGTCATATTTTATGTTATGTAATCTATTTGTTACAATTTTACTATCCTTTAACTGTTCATTTTTATCTCTTGTACATTAATAAATTATTAGTGATTAGAATAATGATTAGATTGCTTGACATTTAATGTGCAGTGAAGCTGTGAAATTTAATTAATTAATTTATAAAGTATAAAGTATAACATTGCTACAATTAAAAGCAGTCAATGCTAAACATATAGGCTTCTAGACAAGCTAATTATAACATTATGAAATCTCTAAAGAAGTCGTAATTTAATAAAATAAATTAGTAAAAATCTGTAAAGCGTTTTAAGCGCCCAGAAATGAGCTTTATAAATAAAGGAATTATTATCCTGAAGTTCCTAATGCATGATGCCACTGTGCAAACAGGTGCCAAGAAACCCTGATCTGCCCAACTCTGCTGAAATGCAGAAAGAGGAGCAGGCCAAGATTGACGAAGCTGAACCACTTAATGAGGAAGAGCTGGAGGAGAAGGAGAACCTCCTCTCACAGGTATACCCCAATAGGGAATGTATGTATGTGACAGCCCAGTGGAGTGTACTTCACCATTCTTTCATACTTACAAGATGCTTTTTCAGTATAATTAATCCCTCAGCATTAACATTAAACTTCTTATCCTGTGCTATCAAATATTTTGACCTCCGGGATAATATTCATGTAGCGGCTGATGTCAATGTGTCCTCTACATCCAGGGCTTTACTATCTGGACCAAGCGTGACTTTAACCAGTTCATTAAGGCCAACGAGAAGTGGGGACGAGATGACATTGAGAACATCGCTCGTGAGGTTGAGGGCAAAACCCCAGAGGAGGTCATGGAATATTCTGGTACGTCAAAAGGTTTTACACCACCTTACTGATGAGCTTTATTTCAAATAATGGATTGTGCTTTTGGTTTGGGGAGCTTTCATTCAAACGAGATGTGTTGTGTTTGTGTGCAGCTGTGTTCTGGGAGCGCTGCAATGAGTTGCAGGACATCGAGAAGATCATGGCTCAGATCGAGAGAGGAGAGGCCAGAATCCAGAGGAGGATCAGTATCAAGAAAGCACTCGACTCGAAAGTGAGAAACGCTTTTGTCTAGACCAGCGTGTCTGTGGGATTTTAACAAATTTTTAGGCCTTAAAGTGAACTAATGTATTGTGTTGTAGGACTTAAATGGTCTTAACAGGTCTTAATTTTCTTAATTAACAGGTCTTAATTTTCCTTTGTCAATGCTAAGCTACCAGTCAGGTCTACAATCAATCCAATGACCAACAGTCCATCTCAAAACCTTTTGCAAATATGATTTGTAAACGGTTTACCAATATGCTTTAAGTTCCTAACAACAATATTACTTTAAACGTTTTTTATATATGTAAGACAGACACTGAAATAGTTTTTAAACTAAATATTTGTATGTATACTACTAGGATTTGCTTGGCATGTGTTTTTTTTAAATAGGAAGGTAAAAATGTTTTCCACTGGTCCAATAGTGCAATTAGAAGAAATTCCTTGTCGTTTAGTTTATTTGTTTACAATTGCAATGCACATTAATGCATCAAAATTAAATACTGTAAGTCTTAAATTTGATTTATAATGAACTTGAAAAAGGTCCTTAATACTTTTAATTTGACTGCAGAAACCCAGTAGACATGCTGGGAATTTTGTAAAGCAAGTGTATTGTGTTAATTAACAGGCATGGTGCTGTAATGTAAATTAAATCACAGTAGGTGGTGCTAAAAATCAATTCATGACTTTGACATTGCTTCAGTATTAAAGGGACAGTTACCCCCTAAAGCGGGGGTGCTCAATCCTGTTCCTGGAGATCTACCTTCCAGCAGATTTCAGTTGCTACCCATATCAAACACACCTGTCTGTAATTATGAAGTGGTGTTCAGGTCCTAATTAATTGGTTCAGGTGTGTTTGATATGGGTAACAACTGAAATCTGCAGGAAGGTAGATCTCCAGGAACAGGATTGAGCACCCCTCCCCTAAAGGAACATTTCCTCACTATTAACACAAACTCAAGTGGTTCTAAGCTACAACCTTTCTCCTTTTGCACAAAATAAAATATTTTGTAGAATGTAAAAAAAACAAGCTACTGACATTTATTTTGTTCCTTCTATGGCAGTCAGTGGCTGTTTTTTTTTATTTTTATTTTTTTGTGTGAACTGCCTTTTGAAGTGATTTAACAAAAAAGGGATAAAAGCTGTCATGAAATTGGATAGCACCATTTATCTTTACCTTAATATTTTTGTTTGGTCTCTCCAGATTGGCCGCTATAAGGCGCCGTTCCATCAGCTCAGGATCTCGTACGGCACAAACAAAGGGAAAAACTACACAGAGGAGGAGGATCGCTTTCTCATCTGCATGCTGCACAAACTGGGCTTCGACAAGGAGAGCGTTTACGATGAGCTGCGCCAGTGCATACGCAACTCGCCACAGTTCCGCTTCGACTGGTTCCTCAAGTCTCGCACAGCCATGGTGAGATTCATCATTACCGTTTTATCAGAAGAAATCTGTATTTGTTTGTATTGTGCCATTTAAAAAAAGCCAATTATAAAAATTCTTAATTTTATTATGTTTCTGTATTCAACTGGCTACTTCTGAGAAAACTACACTATAAAGATTTATCTGCAAAAACGTGGAACATAAGTTGCGGTCTATTTACACAAAATGTTTAATGGGGCTCGAGATTGGAATGCTTTTATTTACATTATTTAACATTATTTACATTTATTTAACACTAGAACTACCGATGTGCCAATTTTGATCATTTAAAATTAAAGTTTTATTTAATTTTTTTTACAATTTGTTGAAAAAACAAAACAAATGTATTTATATAATACCCTGACTTTTCCTAAATCTGTGTATATTTCCTTCTAACATTGTTATTAAAATGACAACACAAGAGCTATGCGCAATTAATATCCTTTCAAAATGACCACATGCATTTCATTGTCCCCTACTTTACGCTGTGACTTTTGATGCGTGCCTCTGTTGCCTAGCAACTTCCTGTTAACAAAAACCTAACTTTACATCAGGTATATCTCTCAAAGCGGCAAATTTAGTGCTGTGAAAAAGCCATCTTCCCTACTTGTAAACTGAAAGTGAGATGCGGACATTTGCGGGTGGTCTGGAATAGCCTAACTATACATTTACAGGCTTTATTATCAAAAATATCATATTTTTAGGGTAATGACTTGATTAAATATGGCAACAGATATTTAAATTTTTATTTTAATATCTGAATGGAAGCTTTCAATTCAATTTACCTTTATTTGTTTAGTGCTTTTACAATGTGAATTGTCAAATCAGCTTCACAAAGAAGATTATAGTAAATCGAAACAGTGTAATTCAGTTTTCAGTGTTTAAGTTCAGTTTAGATCAGTTCAGTGTGGTTTAATAATCACTACTGAGAGTCCAAACACTGAAGAGCAAATCCATCGATGCACAGCTCTATGGATCCCGAACCAGCTTTGAAAGTAAATATGGCATGACTATGATGTCTTATGTAAGAACGCTGTGGTAATTCAAATAGTTGTTTAACTCTGCTAGTTCTAGTGTTAAATAATTGCATATGGCATAATCGATATGGCTTGCATACATGTAGGGCTGAGCCGATAAACGATATTATATCAAATCTCAATAAAATTGGTAAATAACCATAACTGCTAACAATAAATGCTTAAAGAGCCAATCACATAGCAGAAATGTGCAAAAATGGGAATCTAAAAGTGTGTTGATATTAGAAATATACCGTGTTTTCGGCCACTGAAAATGTTAAGCCATTTAATGGACTCTCTAATTTTTGTGGCTTCAGTCATTGCTGGGATTCTTTTAAATCTGGAAGCATTAACAACTTGTATAGAATGTTTATTGTTGTCGTTCAATATGGAAAATAATTATTGAGATTGCGTTTTTGCCATATCGTCCAGCCCTATGTACATGAATATTTATTTATTAATTAGTTAATGCAGGAACTTTTTACAAGACATAATTGTTCATTTTTGCACTTGATTAGAGCAATTTGTTATTTATTTTTTGGTTCGTTTTCCCTGTAGTTTTAGCAATGTGTGAGATGGGATTCATTTTTTGCAATGAATATTATGTAATCCACAAACAAAAACACTTATTGAGTTCAAAATCATTGAATTGATGATAAAGCTTACTAGAACACAGTACACAATTCAAGATCTGAAAGCAAAAAAAATATAGTGAATTTTGATTTGTTTAGTAGATGAGAAGTAGTTGAGTAATATCACACACAGAGTGCAGGCTTCTTGAATATCAGGAATATAAAAGTGTTTAATTTTTCCCTTTAATTGAACACGTTTAAGGAAAATGGCTCTTCATATTGCAGTCTAATTAAAGTTCAAAATGACGCTTTTTTTTTCAAAACTTTAATTTCTTAACAACATCCTAATGTTTACGCATGTGCATTTGTTACCGCAGGAGCTTCAGAGGAGATGCAACACACTGATCACACTCATCGAACGTGAAAACATGGAGTTGGAAGAGCGAGAGAAAGCCGAGAAGAAGAAGAGAGGACCGCGCACATCTTCGGTGAGCTTGTTCATAATGAAACAAAAAAAAAAAGTCACTCCCTGTATAAATAATGACATTTAGACTTGGCATGAAAATATGTATAAACCCTCCCCGACACACCTCGAACACACTGGATATTATAAATATCAACAACCATAAAAAAAACAAAGGATGAATAAGTGAAACTGGCCCTATTAAACCTCACATGCTCAAGAGTAGCATTTAATAACGCCTTCTGTTCCCTGTAGGCTCAGAAACGCAAGCAGGACGGGACCCCTGATGGACGTGGCCGCAAGAAAAAGCTGAAATTGTGAGCAGGCAGGCATTTCACACACCTCACTCGGCGAGGAGCTTCAGTACAGCAATACTGCATTGATTGTTACGGGTCCCACTCATGTACTGTATGGATTTGCAGCACTGATCCTCGCCTCTCAAGTAGCTTGGCCTTCTTAACAAGGTGTAGAGTTGTAAATTAGGTCTCTTTTAGTTATATAATGTAACTACGGCTGTGCTGTCGGATGTGTTTTGTATTTATGGCTACTTCAAATTTTTTTTTGTACCACATTCCATTTGCTTGTATCAGTTTAATTTGCAGTCTTTACCCCCTCATTATTAGTGTCTTCAGTATTGTATTGTCTCTGTATCCGCCATTGGAAAGTGACTAATAAATGTGGTTTTTATAAATGCTGCTCTGTATGTTTCCTACAAATAAATGTAATGTCTTTTGCCTTGTATGTTGATGTAGTGTTGTGGCATACACATTTAGCAGTAGCTTGGTATTAATGGATGAAATAAAGATCTTAAGAGAAATCCTTTCAAGGAAAAGATCAAGAATAAGAGATGAAAGCCAATGATGAGGTGGAAATGAATAAACAAGAAAGGTTTACAAGAGGAGGATTTATAATTGAAGGCTGGGGGGAGAATGGAAAAACACTTTATAATAGCGCACCTAATTTCTTTCAGATTCTTAATAATCCACCTGTTCCTCCATATTATTTTCAACAACACCCTTCTGTCCGTTTCCTCATCTTTCATTTTTTCCCCTCTTATATATATCATATTATATTCTCATGTGTATTCTGGTTCACTTCAGGCCTTGTTAGTGCCTTTTATTTTGTGAAATGTCATAATCATATATATTTGGTTTGAAATGCAAGCTTGGTTATTTTCAGCGTATACATACAAGTCCGAATAGGTAAGTAAAGGGAAATTTAATTTGCTAGGTTGATGTATTTCAAACCTTACAAATTAGGGACAAGTTGATAATAATGAGGTGAGTTTAAGTGAAAAAAACAACTGCCTTTGAGTATGCGTTAGTGTCCTCCTGTTTGTGTTATTTAATAGTAGCATACACTAATATGGCCAAAAATTTGCCTCAGGTTAGGTGACAGAACACGCATGCGCGATTACAAGCGCGGGTTAATTAAGACAGCGCAAACGCTGCAAAGCGGCGACGACAGGTCGATAATGAGGTGAGTTTTAGTCCAAAGAAGACAACTGGATTTTAATTTACAATTAATAAAAATAGTTTAAAGTGTATAATAACTTTAAATGGTTTTGAATTCAGAGAACGTCAAGTCTGTCTAGTTTTTAGTGTAACGCACTCTCAAAAGCTAGGCTAAATTGCTAGTCAGTTGGCCCACTGACTTTTTTTATCCCTTTAAACACAAAAATGTTAAATATCACAACTTAATAAGATATAGCAAGTCTGTTATTGTTTTAATTTTGATCAAACATATTAATACGCGACTAAGTTATCCTACACAGGAAATAACGTTTTTGTATTGTATTAGCACAAGGTATTTTTACTGATATTTTTAGAAATGATAGCAGAAAATGTGTTAGCTTGCACATATTTCTGTGGAAATGGTATTATTTTTAAATTTCATTTTCAGTGATTAATCCTGTTGTTTTGAGATTTGGTGTTAAATTAGTGCTATTGTACTGCTTTGAAGTGGACGCGTTTTGCTGTATATATTGTTTATTTCTATGAAGACTGGCCAAAAATATTACTGACTTATATTAGACTCAAAAGCTTGTCCAAATTCATGACCAATCAGATGCTTTAGAGTTAGCATCTAATAGCACATGCCTTTGACTAGCAATTGTGACAAGCTAAAGTCTATTGGTGATCAACTGTTGAGCTAATCTTTTATAATAGCTCCCGTTTAAAATATTGTAATATCTCTAAGATGTCCTGAAATGATCTGTAAACCCCTTAAGACTGACAAAATATAAATAATATAATCAAACACCTGACATTATCTGTTTTAACCACGGTCTCCTGGATATTTTATATATTGCAATAACAGAACTCTAACAAAAGTGTGATTTTGGGAGTCCCAAAATGGTTTGATGGAGCTTTCCAAACCAATTTTATTTAATTTTATTTTATATGCAAGAGCTATCAAGCTTTGCAGCTTTTTTGTGTGTATTTCTTTTGTAAAAATGTGTGTTTAATGCACAAGGTGGCGCTGTTGCTCTGTAATTCTGGAAAAAAAATTACGCCATGGCTATTGAAGGTGCTGCTGTTCAGTGAAAGCACAGTAGCATTAAGCATAAATGATAACCTCATAAACGGGTTCATCCATGAATGGACTATATAGCGAAAAGTAATCTGTTTGCTAGACTAATAAGGCTTTTAAAGTGTTTGTTCGCCGAATCAATAGGAATGTCTGTGCGCTCTGGGCTATAAAAACTCTTTTTAAGTAACAATTAAAATACTCTAACATGATTGATTTTACATTAGCAGCCTTAGTATGCTTTCTTTAAACTCTCTCTATTCCTTTATGGCTTTTAGGTTGGTTTTTGAGCGTTTATTGCGTTTTTTACATCCATTATGCATGTTAAAAACGGGCTTATGATGACTATCAATTTTTCTTGTTGAGATAATTGGATGCTTTTATCAGGATATACTGTATTTTCACAATATCGATTTAAATATGTTTTAGCAGGTATACTAATAACATAAATACTTTTTTTCAGAGAACAGAAGTTTTCAGAGTTAACAAAAGTAACTACAAAAGATTTATAAAGTACAACAGGTAACACTTTCCGATAAGTTCTCATTAATAAACATTATAACTAAAAAAAAAGTCATAATGTTTTTAATTAAGTTAATAACTTTTAAAAAATTAAACAGCCATTAATATGCGTCATAAAAAATGCTGGGTTCCACACAATTGATCTGTGTCGAAACAACATGAAGGTTAACTTGATAGTTTTTACAAATTTAAGTGGATTGAACATGATAAAACAATCAAGATAAATGAGGAATTGTGTTGTTTCAGCTCAAAATTAAATGGGTAGTTTGAACAAACAGCTAATTTCATCGTTTGAGTGTAGTAATGTGTAAATTAAAATTTTTTTACTCAAGATTTTGAGTTAAGCATTAAATAAATAAATGTGTCTGTAACTTTAATTTAATAAAAGTGTTTAATTTAATAACTTAGTACTTGTTTTTTAAGTTAGTTATAATTATTATTGGCGAAGCAGTGGCGCATTAGGTTGTGCTGTCGCCTCACAGCAAGAAGGTCGCTGGTTCGAACCTTGGCTCAGTTGGCTTTTCTGTGTGGAGTTTGCATGTTCTCCCTGCGTTCGCGTGGGTTTCCTCCGGGTGCTCCGATTTCCCCCACAGTCCAATGATTTGGATAGGCTAAATTGTCCGTAGTGTATGAGTGTGTGTGTGTGTTATGTGTATGTTTCCCAGAGATGGGTTGTAGCTGAAAGGACATCCGCTGCATAAAAACCTGCTGGATAAGTTGGCGGTTCATTCCGCTGTGGCCACCCCGGATTAATAAAGGGACTAAGCCGACAAGAAAATTAATAAATGAATGAACGATTATTAATGTTAATGATTGATTTGAACTCAATTTAAACAGTTTAATCACAATCAGACTTATAAAAGCATTAACTAAGAAATTAACATCACTTAAGATTAATACATTTTTCATTTAAGTTTTCATCATGAGGTTTGTTTAATAAATAGGGTCTCATTGCAAAGTGTTAACAAACAATCGGCCTATAAATATCATTTTCTGTCATGTCGTAGGCCATATTAACATAAAAATATTTATAGTTGAATATAAATTTATCTTATAACAGGGCTTGACGCTTGATTTTTTTTTTTTTTTTAGCAGGAGCACATGTGCTCCTAAGTTAAAAAAAATTTAGGAGCACATCAAAGACTTTTAGGAGCGCAGTGAAAATGTATAAAATACAAATAGTGTGTTTCCCTAATAATGTTCATGAGATCTTTAAAAGCAAACCTGTTTCATTTATTTGAATACAGTAAGTACACTCATTTGCATAATCACTGCCTTCTCGTGACATATGAAGACTTTTGCACATAGAATAGAAAGGCCAATTAGAAATGGACTTGGCCAAATGACCAATCAAAAGCAGAGCTGGCTTATGGAAGGGGGAGGAATACTAAACATTAAAATCGCCTATTAAAAGATTGTGTATTGATGCTTTATTGAACAACCATTGAAAAATAACAATCTGAATATACTTAAAATCTCACAAAATTTTTTTAATAATAAATAATTGTTCACTGTATTTTGAAGTGCCTATGATAATAATATCATGCATCACTCATGTTCCTTTGGCTTAGTCCCTTATTTATCAGGGGTTGCCACAGCGGAACAAACCGCCAACTATTCCGACATATGTTTTATGCAGTGGATGCCCTTTCAGCCGCAACCCAGAACTGAGAAACATCCTTACACTCTCGCATTCACACACACACACTCATACACTACGGCCAAATTAATCCAGTTCACCTATAGTGCATGTCTTTAGACTGAGGGGGAAACCGGAACACCCGGAGGAAACCCACACCAACACGTAGAGAACATGCAAACTCCACACAGTGGAGTTGCTACTGACCCAGTCGGGACTCGAAGCAGCGACCTTCTTGCTGTGAGGTGACAGTGCTAATCACCGAGCCACCCCATGTTTAAAACCGCAATATATTTTATTATATAATATCATCACATAAAGCTTTCTTAACTCTTTTAAATGGACAATTTATAACTTAATTCATCTGTAGTTCAGAGTGCTAATTTGTGCATAAACCACTCTGTCCTCTGAATAATCATATAATGTCAAGGATAAAGGAGGTTTTTCTACCAAGCACTTTCCTTTCTTTGTTTTTTTTTGATGCCTGTTAATCACATGAGTTGCAAGTGTGAGCAATCGATCGGGCTGTTGAGACGAATAAGCCGCCGGTACATGATTGTCCCTCATTACATTGGAGGTGAATGTGTGAATAAAGGCAGCCGCAGCCATTCAATCGTTCCTCATTGAGAATGTGAATGAGATTAAAGACGCTGCGCGGAGCTCATGGTGAATGGTTAAAAAGAGGACGTATTGATCAAACACACCCCTGCAATGTATCTCTGACCGTTTGTCGCTTTCTGCTAGAGCTCGGAGCAATCACTGAGGCAGAAATCACAGTTTCAGACACCGTCGGTAATCATCGTTCATTTTTGTTCTGCTCTCTTGTTATATTGTTGCTGTTGGGTTGTCAAAGCGTAAAATCTGATGCAATTGGAAAATCTGAGGACACTTTTTGTTTTTAAAATAACTCCAGAAAGCTTAAGAAGGAGTTTTCGTATTTGCAAGGTGATATTTGGTTGTCGCTGTATAGAAATCTGATACATGGAAATTAGTAGAAATTATATACACTGTAAAATAATGTTGGCTTCCACATGACTCCTTTATGTTGTCCCAAAATAAATTAACTTTAATTATGTTTTACAAATTTAAGTGGATTGAACATAAAGCTATTACGCTGTCCCCAAAAAACATTAAGGAATTGTAGTGTTTCAGCTTATTTTAAATAAGTAGTTTGAACAAGCAAACAACAAATACTTTTTAAGTGTATGACATACAAGTTGTAAATAAATGCCATAGATTCAAACTGTATTTGTAAAATATAGCAAAAATGGCTGTTAAATGACAAATTACGAATATATACATGTTAGAATATGTTAGATATAGTCATATATATGTGTTCAAATGGCCGTATATAATTCTGAATATAAGTAAAATTATTAGCTATATTTTTATAGGTAAAAATACATAAGCATCCATAGTTATTTAGACTAAATGTTTACAGCTGCCTATTTTAATATAATTTAATAAATACATGAACTAAAAACCTTTATTAAAAATAGCATTTTTCTAGCGAAATGTTGGTTTAATAATTTCACCCAATAGAAGGGTTCGCTATGTTCTGTTAATCTGAATGTTTTATTGAATCAAATACATAACAACTCACCTAGATGGGTTATAATTTCAATTTGTTTTTTTCCAGTTTTTACAATATTTCTTGTGAGAAATATTGTTATAGAAATACTTAACAGCAATATTGCATTTTTTCCTAGTTTTACAATATTTTTAATAAGAAATGTCAATTTGGAAGTACTCAACAACAATATTGCATTTTTTTTTCAGTTTTATTTTATTTCTTTAAAAATATTAATTTTAAAATACTTAACAATATTGCATTTTTTTCAAGGTTTACAATAATGTAAGAAATATTGAAATACTCAACAACAGTATAGCATTTTTTCCAGTTTTTTATCTTACTAAAGAAATATCGTTATCGAAATGCTTAACAATATTGCATATTTTTCCCAGTTTTACGATATTTCTAACAAAAAATCTTGCTATCGAAATAGTCAACAATAAAAATATTAAAATAATCAACAACAGTATCGCATTTTTTTCTTGTTTTATGATTTTACGAAGAAATTTTGTTATTGAAATTCTTAACAACAATATTGCTTTTTTCAGTTTTAGGTTATTACTTATTAGAAATATCGTTATTGTAATACTTAATATCACATTTTTTCAGTTTATTATTTTATTGTGTATTTATGTTCATTGTGTATAATGTTGAGTATTTCTATAACAATTATCATTATCAAAATACTCAACAACATTGCATTTTTTCCCAGATATATTTTATATGAAATATTCTTACCGAAATACTTTATTATTTCATTATACAATACTTCACTACAAACAATATTGCATTTTTTTCAGGTTTACGACATTACTTATAAGATATCGTTATCAAAATACTTAACAACAGTATTAATTTTTTTTCCAGTATCGTGCAGCCATAATGAAGATTAATAAAAAATGACACTGATATTACTGCATTTACTGTGAGTGATATCAGAAGAGTCCCTCTTGTATCCTCTGTCATTTCTGCACTTTTCCCCTTGTTCTCCTTCTGGTGTGGTTGTTGGTGTTTTTTTTTTCCTGGATTTTGTTTACAGTCACCTGTGCTTGTGAATAATGCAGTGTGTCCGTTGCGTGCATTGCTTTGAAAGCTTATTTGCCAAGAGCATCCTGGAATCTTTTTGTGCGCCACATGGCCCATTTAGTTGTGCCTTTTAAAAACAGACTGTAAAAAGCCTTTGGACTCCCCTGTTGGACCCTCTGGCATCCTCTCTGGCCGCGGTCTATTTTTAATCCCCGTCTGGCTGCAGGCTGGAGCCCCGAGGTGTTCATCCACAGGCTTCACTGCTGCAGGTTCAACCCACTGCATGGGCTTTAATGGCAGCTGCATTGGGTTTAGCTTTTGCAGAGTGTACGATCTGTTTTAACATCTCTGGTTTTAGATGATCTGATTTTAGGAAGCAAAAAATTTTTTATATTTTTGTTGCAAGCACTTTATATGGGCTGAATTAAAACAAATTAAATTTAGTAATGTTTAACTTGTTTGTTCAAATGCAACCAATATAGATAGTTTGCAATCACTTACCTTAAAGTAGTAAATCCAAGCAATATTTTTTTCAGTCATCTTTATGCAATGAAACAAATTCTAATGCTTTTCTTACTTGGAGTTTTTATATGCTTTCTAGTCCAATTATCGAAAAGTTTTTAAATCAAGAAGCATAGACAAGCAAAACACTTTCAGAAATAATAGTGTGTGTTTTTAAAATTAGCTCAATAATCTGCCAATGGGATAAGTGAAATAAACGTATTTTAAATAAAAAAAAGATTATTTTGTTTTCCCCATTGGTAGATTATTTTGCTTGTTTTAAGGAAAAACTTGCTTAATTTTCACTTATTATTTATAAACATTCTTAAACATTAAACATTCTTTTTGATTTTAAGACTTTTTATATTTAGACTAAAAACAAGTAAGAAAAGCATTTTTTGCACTTTATGAAGATGAAGAAAAAGCTATTCAATTTGTAGATGTTTTAATAGGAATTTATGCAACACAATGTATTCAGTATAAAAATATAATTGTTGGGAATGTATGTTTATTAAATATGTTTATTGTTTATTTGCATCTGAAGACTGGACTAATTGCTCTTAGAATAAAGCGTTGTATCACAGGAATTCATTTATTACTTTACTATATTTAATATAAAATGTTATTATATTTAATATTAAAAACATTTTCTACAAATTAAAACAGTATTTCACTTTCTGTTTTTATCATATTATTGAATTCTTGTTTTAGAAATATGAAAAAACAAAATGCTATTCCAAACATTTATCTTACATCAATATATTTGTTAAATATTAATATGAATAAATATTAAGTTTGGTAAATTGGTGAACTGATGTATTTAATACAAATATAAATTTTCTAGGAATTTATTTCACATCAAGTAAAAATATGAATGTGTGTTGCAGGTTAAGGACAGTTGTTAAATACATTTATTACAATTTTTAAAAACAAATTTATTACCCCTAAATACACACATGAACCAGCTAATCAAGCTCCTTTCAAAGCTGCGTTCGAAATTTCATACTTTCATACTGTATAGTACTCTAAAAACAGTATGCGGCCTGAGTAGTATGTCCGAATTCATAGAATTCAAAAAACAGTATGTGGGAAGTACCAGCATGACCTACTACTTCTGGCGACATCCCATGATGCACCACGAGAGAATTTCTTAATTGTAGCGAAGCGACAATTAAGCGAATTTCTGTAGCGAAGTTTTATAGCGAATTTTTGTAGCGAATTTCTTAATTGTAGGGAAGCGACGCAACTGTTGGTCTTGTGATCATGATAAAGTAAAGGATGTATGGTTGTGTTCCATTCATACTACTCACATTCATACTGTATAGAGCGTACATTTCTAACGTTAAAGAGTCTAACATTTCGAGTAGTAAATTAAGCACAAATGCAGTACTAGGCGAGAGTAGTAGGCGAGATTTCGGATGCAGCCTAAGTATACTAAAAACTTCCCGGCAGGTGTAGGAAGTTAGAGCTAAACTATGTAGGACATCGGAGTTTGGACACCCCTGGCTTAGTGATTATTGAGGCATATATTTCCAAGAAATCTGGGGTAAAAAATGTAAAGTCTATTTTATTAAACCAAAAAATAGTCAGAACAAAGATCAAGGCTTGGATAAAGATGGTTTCAGTGCTATCAGGACTGGATTAAAAGCAAATTTTTAATTATTTTTAATTAATTAACCAATCACACATCAGTGCACACACCGGCATCTTGATTGGCTGCTTCATTTATAAGCTCAACAGGAATGTGTGAGTGATCATAATGCCCAGTCCTGCGAAGAAGACAAAATCTAAATGTCACTCCACAAATCAACATTCTTCATCCATTTTGACATTTCACTTTAATCACGACAGCCTTAATAGTGTATTTAATTTTGCATGGGGCATTTTATCTCACCTTTCTTGCATTTGTGCGTCATTTTGTACATTTCACTGCCACAATCACTGATAATTTCTTCGTTTTCAATTTTTCACGTGATCGCATAAGACCATGAACTGACTGTTGAGCAGCTGTAGACATGATTCGTTGTAAATCAGTTGGTATTATCGGTTATGGAAAGAAACGTGCAGAACACATTGATTCATTCAGCTTTTCTCAAAACCTCACAAATCTCCAGGGCAGCGAGAAAACGTCTGGTGGTTGGCATTACCGCTGCTTTTACAAGTGGTTTTGATGATAACAGATGTTCAAAGGATACATTCGGGATTCATTACGGCTTTCCACAAACCGGCCTTGTGCAATACTTTTCATTAAAAAACCCGGCAGCGTATGACTTTGCGGTGTGAAATCCAGTGCAACATATTCATATTCTGCATTTATCAAGTGACCGCCAGGTCCTGAAGGTAAAGAGACTGTGTGCCGAATAGCAAAATGATCTGTAATAGCCTGCAACACCAGATAGACGAACAAATTTAACTTGAACTGAACATTTTGATAAATGCTAAATGAATTTCACTGTGTGACTAGGAATTGTTGCTGTATTTTTTTCAAGTAGTTGAAATATAAGTGGCATCATGGTGGCGCAGTGAGTAGCACGATCGCCTCTCAGCAAGAAGGTCACTGGTTCGAGCCTCAGAAGGGTCAGTTGGCATTTCTGTGTGGAGTTTGTGCGTAATATATGTGTGTGAATGAGAATGTATGGGTGTTTCCCAGTGATAAGTTGCGGCTGGAAGGGCATCTGCTGCGTAAAACATTCTGGATAAGTTGGCGGTTCATTCTGCTGTGGCAACCCCTGATTAATAAAGTGACTAAGCTAAAAAGAAAATGAATGAATGAATGAAATTTAAGCAGTGAAAATGTAGAATATACAGTTGAAGTCAGAATTATTATCCCCCTTTGAATTAACTTTTCTTTTTTAAATATTTTCTAAATGATGTTTAACAGAGCATGGAAATTTTCACAGTATGTCTGATAATATTTTTTCTTCTGGAGAAAGTCTTATTTGTTTTATTTCGGCTAGAACTAAAGCAGCTTTTAATTTTTTACCAACCATTTTAAGGTCAATATTATTAGCCCCTTTAAGCAATATATTTTTTCTTGATAATCTACAGAACAAACCATCGTTATACAATAACTTGCCTAATTACCCTAACCTAAAGGTGAACCTAATTGACCTAGTTAAGCCTTTAAATGTGACTTTAAGCTGTATAGAAGTGTCTTGAAAAATATCTAATCAAATATTATTTATTGTCATCATGGCAAAGAAAAAATAAATCAGTTATTAGAGATGAGTTATTAAATCTATTATGTTTAGAAATTGGTTGGAAAAAAATCTGCTCTCCGTTAAACAGAAATTGGGCAAAAAAATTTACAGGAGGGCTAAAAATTCAGGGGGGCTAATAATTCTGAATTCCACTGTAAATACAGTACTATGCAAAAGTTTTAGGCCATTATTAAATCTGTTTTTACTGATGGTATTAAGGATATATGTGACCCTTGACCACAAAATAAAGCATAATTTTTTTGTCAATTGTTTAAAAATTGAGATTTATACAGGGCGAATAACTGATCATTCAGTTGATGTATGGTTTGTTAGTTAGGTTAGTGTTTAAATTATTTTTGTTTCATTGTACAAGACATGTGAAACGCAATGATAGAGAGAGGCAATTTGTCCTGGTTTGAGCTGTATTTGTCTGAAGTGATGGAATTAGGAATGTTGAAAAGCAACTAGGTTATTATCCATTATGCCATTCCTTCTAGAAAGGATTTCTATGGTAATAGTTTTAATTTTCAGCATGATAATGATCTCCTAAGTGCAGTGAAATCCTATTTGAAGAAAGAAAACAGCTGATTAAGCACAGACAGTGATAAAATGGCCTCCACAGGGTCCAGACCTGAATACTACAGAGGCTTTTTAAGATCACCTGGACAGAAAAAGAAAGACAGCACATTATTTTAGAAAATTTCAGGACAACTAGAACAAAACAGTTGCCAAGGGAAGCCACATTAAACCTAGACTATAGCTTGAAGAGGAATCAGCTGATAAAAAATAGACAGTCAAGAAATGGCCTCCACATGGTTCAGACCTGAATATTATAGGGGTTTATGAGGTCACCTGGACAAAAAGAAAGATAACACACTTTAAACCTAACGAAGAACTCGGGGAAAGTGCTAAAAGATATTGCACAGCACATTATTTCAGAAAATGTCAGGACAATTAGAATAAAATATTTGCCAAGGTAAGACACGTTAAAAATAGACAGTCTTGAAATGGCCTTCACAGGTTCCAGACCTAAATATTATAGAGGCTTTATGAAATCACCTAGACAAGAAAGATAAATATGACACTCTAAACCAGGGGTCACCAAACTTGTTCCTGGAGGGCCGGTGTCCTGCAGATTTTAGCTCCAACCGTAATAAAACACACCTGAACAAGCTAATCAAGGTCTTTTTAGGTATACTTGAAACATCCAGGCAGGTGTGTTGAGGCAAGATGGAGCTAAACCCTGTAGGGACACCGGCCCTCCAGGACCGAGATTGGTGACCCCTGCTCTAAACCTAAAGAATAACTCTGGAAAGTGCTAAAATATGCCTGATTATTTTAGAAAATGTCAGGACAATTAGAACAAAACAGTTCACGCTGTGCTTGGTGCCGAGGTAAGCCTCATTAAACATAGACTTTTGCTTGGAAAGGAAATGTTGTGCTGTTGTTGTTTTTATACGTATTTCCTATATTTTTGGTTTGTTTTTCATAAAGAGATTGATTGATTATATATTGTGTCAAAGTCTTAAACCAACAAAGCTGGTATAGTGCTTAGGACTTTTGGACAGTACTGTATATTTTAATGTTTTTTAACCTAATATGCACAATGCAGACACCGTAAAAATTCTGGGTTCCACACAATTAGGTAAACTTAATTGTTTTCAGGGCAATGCGGTGGCGCAGTATAGTGCTGTTGCCTAACAGCAAAAATGTTGCTGGTTCGAGCCGCGGCTGGGTCAGTTGGCATTTCTGTGTGGAGTTTGCATGTTCTCTCCGCGTTCGTGTGGGTTTCCTCCGGGTGTTCCAGTTTCCCCCGCAATCCAAATACATGCGGTACAGGTGAATTGGGCAAGCTAAATTGTCCGTAGTGCATTAGTGTGAATGAGTGTATAGTTGTTTCCCAGAGATGGGTTGCGGCTGGAAGGGCGTCTGCTACGTAAAACATGCTGGATAAGTTGGCGGTTCATTAGGCTGTGGCAACTCCGGATTAGTAAGGGGACTAAGCCAAAAACAAAATAAATGAATGAATAATTGTTTTTACAGACTGAATATAAAACAATTAGGTTCTTCTAAAACAAACTCAAGAATTATGTTGATTCAGCTCATTTTACATAAGTAGTTTGAACAAGCAGCAAAAATCCTTTAAGTGTCTCTGTCAGATTTGTGCATTTTTAATGCTGCTTTTTAGTGTTAATCATAATGTTTCAAAAAAATCTAATAGAGTCTTACTTTTCAGGCATTTGACTTGAAAGAAAGATGAAAATTCCCCATCAGCAAAAAATGACTTTGTGCTGGTGTTCAAACACAGTCAAGGCTTTTAGTATGTGATAAAATCTAGACTATATGGCAGGCAAGAAATAGCATATAGAATACATAATTTCACACTTTGTTCTTTACTTGATCCCAGGGGAATGATAATGAGTTTTGCACAAGGACAAACGGATGTCTCCTGTGTAGAAAATAAAGGCAATTAGTACATATTAATCATGCTTTGGTTGCTTTTTTGTCCAAATATGAAGGATGTCATCATTTTTTAAGAACTTCAATGTTCTGATATTACTCTTTATGTAGAGTGTAGTTGCTTGTGAATGTGAAAGATCTGCTAACTTGCACTGATTACAGTGCAGATGAATGATGTTTTATAGTGAGCTGCTTTTAGATTAATCTGGTGACAGAAAAAGATGATTTATAGTCAAAAGCATAAACAATCGTCCTTATGAGCATTTGAGTATATGGTTCAAATTAGCATAATGGTTGATCTGCTGTTTAAAACTAGCCTAGAGTGCTTTCTGCTAATCAAAATTAGCCTATAGAGCACTGTCTGCTGTTCAATATTAGCCTAGAGCGCCGTCTGCTGTTCAAAACTAGAGCGTTGTTTTCTGTTCGAACTTTAGCCTAGAGTGCCTTTTGCAGTTTAAAACTACCATAGAGAGCACTATCGGCTGTTCAAAACTATCCCAGAGCGCCATCTGCTAATCAAAACCAGCCTATAGTGCAGTCTGCTGTTCAAAACTAGTCTAGGGCACCATCTGCTGTTCAAAACTATCATAGAGCGCCGTTTGCTGTTCAAAACTAGTCTAGAACAACATCTGCTGTTCAAAACTAGCATAGAGTGCTGTCTAGAGCACCATGTACTGTTCGAAACAAGCTTAGAGCACCGTCTGCTGTTCAAAACAAGCCTAGAGCGCCATCTGCTATGTAAACAAAAACTTTCAAATGTCCTCCTAAAGGATGATGGGTTCAGATTGATACGGTAAAACCAAAGCTATTACTTTTTGTATCATTCTCTATAAATGCAGAGGAAGAGCTGAAATTCAGAAATGTTAATGACTGTTTGGTTTCAACCAATCAGAGTAGACTGAGCCAATCTTCTGACCAATAAGAGTAGATTTTGCAGAGAGAGGCGGGGTTTAAAAAGACTTTGTACCAAATATGGCAGACACTGACAAAAGAGCCGATGCTTTGATGGATATTAAGAGAAAAAGTTAAGTGTTTTTTGACCTTGGATGGATGTAAACTTACAGTAGGAGTCCTCCAGAAGCAGAATGATTTCACGCAACAGACTATTAGACACCAGTGTTCTCAAAACTGAAGGCCTCTTAGCGAGTGCTGTTATTTCTCAGTGTGTGGCTGCCGTGTCTCCTGGTAAATGGACTGGAAGTTTCATGGGATTTACAGCACAGTCATTAAACCCTGAGATCATCTGAACGTCTGTCTCTGGAGATGGACTGCTCTACACACATCAGATAAACCCCAATTAGTTCCTCCAGCTGAGATAAATGGCCACATTTGCATAGCAGCTCATTAATATTCCTTTACATTTTTTTTTTGGCCTGTGTTCTGCTTGCACTTTGCCTTTTTTTCCCCTTTTGGATTCTTGTCACCAGTCCTGAAAACTGCCCTAAGTAGTGTCTTAATTATGTTGTTTAGGTTGATATGGCCAATGCATGAGGTCTTTCGTAGACTAATTTGCTAATTTAACATTCATTCTAGTTGGGAAATTGTTCAATGTGAGAATGCTATGGCAAGTTAGCAATGGACAACAGATCTCAAACTAAATATTATCAAATAAAAGTTAATGTGATTCACTGTAAAAAGAAAAAGACAATTTAAGTTCAGTATTTCCATTTATTTTACGCTTTCTGCTTGCATTAGGACTTTTTAACAGCTTTTTGATTAATAAAAGTAGCTTTGTTAAACTACAGTTAAATTGTCAATCACAGATTTGTTGGGATTTAATGCTTTTTTGTGGTGTTTATATGATCAGGATAGTTTTAACATGATGTATTTGAGTTTGTTGTAAATCTTTGTTTAACGATTATTAGTTTTAAAGAATATTTTAGTCTGTACAGCATTATTTACTAATATTTGATGGACATTTAACTTTTAAAACTTTTAGACACACACGCATACAACATATCTGTCTGGTTCTCGAATCTGATTGGCGGATGGCCCTGCAATATTCTGCAATAACAGCACTCGGACAGCCTCTTCACTCTTGTGTATTACTCCGCACACAGAGTGACAGCAGATCAAAAAACTCACTACAGTTTGACAAATGCTGCAGCTGTTAAACAACATAATGTACTTTTGGGGCTTTTTTATGTGAGAATGTAGTTGTTTAGATTGAAACTATGCAGTTTATTTATAAGGACATTGCCTATTTTAAATATAATTTCAGAGATCCAGCATGTCGGCAGCCACGCAGAGTAAAGAAATTGACAGTTGACGGCCACAAGATGGTGACAGACCACATAATAAGTCCTTCGAGCAGAAAAGCTCAGCATTTTCTTTTCGCATGTCAGACTACAGCTGATCAAATCATTATAAAACAGGTAAGTGACACTCTAAGTCCATCTCTTTTCAATGGTGTAGTGCTGTATTTATCCCATAGTAATCTGTTAGTGTTTGCTTTGGCTTTTTTGGGATTAATTATTGTGATATCCTGATTACAACAGGGAAATACTGGGAAATCTCTGTAGACTGATGGCATTTCATGCTGTTCAGCCTTATAATCTTAAAATCTGAGCAAAATCACCTGTTTTGTCATCACTTGAGACATTACGCTAGAGAATCTTTTAAATACTAGCTGTGAAGTGATGTGTTTTTGAGCAATGGTTTCTGCTGTTCTGACGTCAACTGCAGATGTGAATGAGAGGCGGAAGAAAGTAGTTCCTCATACAAAAGGACTTTTGAGACTGTTTGATTTTCATTTTTATATGCACGATTATGCCATTGAACTGTTGTATAAGCGCTATATCACACTTGTAGCAATGCGATATGGCCATATATCGTCACTGTGCCTATATACAGTCATATCACACTGCTACAAGTGTGTCATATATATATATATATATATATATATATATATATATATATATTATATATATATATATTTATATATATATATATATCATTCATTTTCTTTTTGGCTAAGTCCACTTAATAATCTGGGGTCACCACAATGGAATGAACCACCAACTAATCCAGCATAGGTTTTACGCACCCGATGCCTTTCCTTCCGCAACTCATCACTGGGGAACATCTATACACACCATATACTACGGACAATTTAAATATTCACCCAATTTAGTACCAAATTCACATATAGCACATGTCTTAGGACTTGTGGGAGAAACTCGAGCACCTGGAGGAAACCCACGCCAACATGGGAAGAACATGCAAACTTCACACAGAAATGCCAACAGACCCAGCCAAGGTTCGAACCTTCTTGCTGTGAGGCGATCGTGCTACCCACTGATGCCCCTCCATTCATTCATTCATTCATTCATTCATTTTTATTGATCCATTCATTCATCTATTCAATCATTCATTCATCTGTCCTTTTATTTATTAATTCAATAATTTATTCATTAATTTTTTTATATGTAAATATTACATATTAATAAAATTAATTTAATATTACTGGGGCAGCATGGTGGCTCAGTGGTTATCTTTGCCACCTCACAATTCAGATTTTGTGAGACAAAGATAAAAGATATTTAAAATAAATTTGCATTGTTTTAGTCTAATCATTTTCAACTTCCTAAATGAGAAGATGTTACATTTCTATAGCAATTTGCAAAAAAAAAAAAGATGGTTAAGAATAAAACGTGGTTTACTAATACAGAGAATTCAGGATTTACTATAGTTCAAAACTGCAAAACTTTCCTAAGAAGTTCAGCAATATTAAGACATCCAGCCGCGCAGAGGCATAATTGCTAAGAAAAATGACCAATTGGGAACAAACACAGGGTGAATGCCCAGAATTACTGAGAAAACCCTTGACAAGATTGTAATTGGGGGCCAGAGAAGCCCGATCGCGGAGACAGTGATGAGACGCGGCTCTGATGACGGAGGCCTGCGCCGGTGAACCCGTGGCTGTATTTCACAGCTCACTGACGCGTCTGTAATTAAACGCCCTGTTAAGCAGCTCTCCAGAGCAACACAACAGTCAAAGAGCGAATCCAGTCCACTAAATGAATAAACTTTTTAATGAGCTCTCGGGTTTTCTCTTATAGGCGCTGGCTGATGAACGATGCGCTGCTCGTTCTTGGTTCGTGTCTTTAACGGCGCTGCTCTTAATTTAAGCTGCCCGTGGTTTGTTCACTGATTAATTGAGATGCTGTGCAAATGAGTATGTCTATGTGAAATTACACCTATTTATAGAGTCTGAAATCACTAAATTACTCCAGAAAGTAACTTGTTTGCATTGATTTTTAAAATGCAGTACAACATTTCTCATTAGAAACCTGATATTTGACAAATGCTCATCAAGGAATTACCCTGATTTCTTTTCGGAGCTTCAGCCTTTCCTCCTCTGAAAGAATCAATGGATTTTTGGCTTCATGTTGCATTGAAAGCCACATTCATGTTTGCTCACTTCTCATCAAACCTGCTTATCATCAATACACCCACAGTAAGGTCTGTGGTTTGATTAAATCTTCATCTGGTCGTGATATGAGCTCAAGGGGAACAAATGAGCAGACGTTCAGCCTCCAAACTCAACATCTAATCCATGTACGACGCAGCGTATAAGAACTCGGTGTGATTGTTCGCACAGGTACACATGTCCTCTGAGTGGAGAGATTAAATGGCATATTCAGACACGCTGGATGGCATCTTCTCATTACTTTTTGTCATTTGTCTTCCCACTAGTGTTGTTGCAGACTGGCTTTTTCTCAAATGCTCTGTCTGTTTCTCCATGGCTCATTTGGATGATTAGAGGACAGAAGGGTAAACCGTATGTTGCTGTCTGTGCCCTGGCAAATTAAATAAAATGCTTTTAAAGAAATAAATGAAAAAGAATTCTCAAAGACTTAGACAAACTAGACATTTTATTTTTTTTGCAGATAGACATTATGCATAAAAACATTGTCACCTTAAGTTGTAAAATTATTATTTTATTTTTATTATTGAGAACTATGTAAACCTCTTTGTTACTTAAAATAATTGTTAGTTAAAATAAAATGTGTTAAAGCTTATTTAATTTAACTAGTTGGTAGGGAAATGTTTCTTATTTTAATGAAGTTGATTTAAAATGAAAAAAATAATAATATATATATATATATACACACACACACACACACACACACACAGTTGAAGTCAGAGTTATTAGTCCCCTTTAATTTTTTTTCTTCTATTTAAAATATTTTCCAAATGATGTTTAACAGAGCAAGAAATTTTCACAGTATGTCTGATAATATTTTTTCTTCTGCAAAATGTTTTATTTGTTTTATTTTGGCTAGAATAAAAGCCGTTTTTAATTTTTTAAACACCATTTTAGGGACAATATTATTAGCCCCTTTAAGCTAATTTTTTTTTCGATAATCTACAGAACAAACCCTAACCTGCCTAGTTAACCTAATTAACCTAGTTAAGCCTTTAAATGTCACTTTAAGCTGTATAGAAGTGTCTTGAAAAATATCTAGTCAAATATTATTTACTGTCATCATGGCAAAGATAAAATATATCAATTATTAGAAATGAGTTATTAAAACTATTATGTTTAGAAATTTGTTGGAAACATCTCCCTGTTACACAGAAATTGGGTAAAAAAATAAACAAGCGGTCTAATAATTCAGGGGGGCTAATAATTCTGACTTCAACTGTATATATATATATATATTATAGAGAAAATTGTCAAGTTTGGTGAAGATTTAGAGACTAGATGAAAAAATAAGGTCACACTTTATTTTGAGTATTAGTAGACACTAGGGATGCAACAATACAGTTATGGTTGAATACATACCTCGTTTTTTTAACACCGTTTTCGGTTTGGTTTTGATGGCTTGACACGTGTTTTTCTTTTGATATTCTATGCTTAGGCAATAGGAACAGTAAGAGGTTAGAGAGAAAAAAGCTAAAAGCGATTTATTGCATTACTCCTTTAATTTACTTTAAAGCCAAGAAAAGTACAGTAGTTCCTATTGTATAAAAAACCGCTGACATCTCACAGCTGCTGGTAGCCCATGTTCAAACTGGGGAACACATACATTCCTACACTTTGAAAATAAACATACATGTGAAGTTAATAAAGATAAATTGGCCACTTCAAATAAACATATTTGTACTTTAATAAACATAAATAAACCATCTTAACTATCTTGATGCTGAAAAAAGTGTGAGACGGTAGTCTGTAAGTTATTGTGGATCGAGTGCTTTAATAAGATGACAAAAGTCTGCATCTCCATTCATTAAAAACAGTTGCAAATCTTTAGCAATGAACACCCGTACTGCCTCTGTTATTTTTATGTGTCTCTCGGAACCAGTTGGGCATGTTTGCTGGAAGAATTCAGCGAGGGATTGTTGTTTTTTGGAGAACTTTATTACCTTCTCTGCTATCCTGCCTTCGGATAGTGATATTGCTAGGTGATGACGCCGCAGATGTGCAGTCAGGTTGCAAGTGTTTCCGTTTGAGTAGGCTATACGTGTAAAACAATGCTTGCACAATGTTTTTTCTTTCATTGGCAATATACTCAACGGCAAAACCGAAATGTGCTCACACCGCAGATTTGAAAGATGCCGGTGTGGTGAGAAATCCGACGCTTTCTCATACTGTTGCCTAACCATACGTTCACACCGAAAGCGGCGAGAGCATCAAAGTAGCCGGAAGTTCAATGAGAGCTGGCAGCGATACGCGGGGAGGAGCAGTGTGGCGCGTCTTCTCCGGCGTGGGCGTCGAGGAGAGTTAAAATCAAGTCAACTTTATGGTAATGAGCTATGACGCTGTTCGGCGGCAAGCAATCAGAATGAAGACGTCCACCGCTTGATAGGAGTTCAGAGAACACAGACCTGTGAACTTTGGTTCTGACCACAGTTGTTCCCAAGGGTTTGATGAATGCGGTCGCCAGATTTCCAATTATTTACAATGTTTTCTTACAGGAACATGCATTAAATAAGTAGCTGGCGAGTTACTGATTTGCATTAATGTTATATAAATTTATCTTAAAAAAGCGGGAATCTCACACGACTTGACAGTACAAAACAGTATAGCTGCTTCAGGATATTTCAGACATATGGACACATATTGGATAAATAGAGCAAAGAAACACCACACACAACTTGATCTTCCAATGTTGTATGAATTTGATAAGAACTGCGCAACATTTTCACGCTAGAATTATGTTTTATGCAGGAATGTAACTGATATGCTGCAACGGCTCCTTTAAATACGAGATCAATGTAGAGAGTTTTGACGCTCTCGCCGCCAGAGCTGAAGGCAGACAGCGTTGTCGCCAGGGCGGCCAGAGCAACCTTGGACGCTCTCGCCGCTTTCGGTGTGAACGTACGGTTACTTTACCACCGCTTGCCATTTTAAAGTGTGGAATGAAAGTTAATCGCCCCCTAACTTGTGGGGAGGAGTTTCCTCATCTCAGCTTGTAGACTTACAGGCACACACAAACCGTCAATTCAGAGAGATATAAAATGCATATAAATTATTTATACGTAAAACCGGAAAAAACACAATTCACAAGCACGCATTAACCGTGGATGTCGCACCGATCAGTTCAATATTATATTGATAATTGTGGCATCCTAGTAGAAATCCACTAAGTTAACGCAACAAATTTGTTTTCCCAAAAAAAGTTGTCCCATAAAAAAAAAACCTAAAAGTAGTTTGAGCAAGCAGCAAAAATCATTTTTTGAGGGTATATAGTAGTGTTCATGGTGAGGATTTACTCTCTGGCCAAGATTAATCTCCAGTGTCTTCCCTCACATTTGCTAAGATATTGTTTAATGCCTTGAACAATGTGCCTGTGAGAACAAGCTCATAAATATAGCCATTTTTCTTCTTTCTCCGAAGCGCAGAGACTCTGCGGACTTAAATTCAGTGAAGGGAGGAAAAACGAGCCAGTGGTCGCTGGGTGCCATTTGTAAAAATTCCCTGGATTTGAATGAATTCACTTGAAATAAATGTTAGCGGCGGTGACAGGTCATTAATATAGTGCTATGTTGTGATTTAATGAGGGAGCGTTGAAATGCCACAGGAGACGCCAGAGCTACCAGAGAATTTTTATTTCTGGTTAACTGCTGTGTGCATCCCACAATGCTTCTCTTTCTCTCTCGCTGTCATAATAAATACAAAAGTAGTGGATTAGCCAAGGCTGAAGATGCCAGACTGCGTTTTCCGGCGCATTGTTATGGAAAATAGGCCACATGTGAGTTACGCATGGATGGAAAACATGTAGGGTTTCATTAAATACTTAAACTGCTTCATTTTTAAATGTGTTTATTGCATCTGCCAATGAAGATAGATATAGTGTGTATTTATCTAAATGATGCTGTTTAAATATTTGGGTTTGTTTGTTCGTTCATTCATCCATTCATTTATCCATTTATGTTTTATTCATTCATTCATTTGCTTTTTATATTCATCCATCCATTTATTCATCTGTCCATTCATTCATCTCTTCAATCATTTATTTTTTTAGTTATTCATTCATCTGTCCATTTATTTGTTTATTCATCTATTCATTAGTTTATTCATGTATTTGTTTTCATTCATTTATCCATCCATCTAGTCATAAATCTGTCCGTCCATTCATTCAGTCATTCATCTGTTCGCTCATTCATTTTATTTTATCCATTCAGTCATTTGTCCATTTATTCATCCATCCATTCATTCAACCATCTATTTATTAAATCATTCATCTGTCCATTAATTTATATATTTTTCATTATTTTTTATACATCCATCCATTTATTCATCCATCTATTTAATCAGCTGTCCATTCATGCATTCATTTAATTTATCCATTCATTCCTCTGTCCATATATTCGTTCATCCATTTATTTATTTATTTATTTATTTATTTATTTATTTATTTATTTATTTATGTGTTTTTTCATTTATTTGAATCATCCATCCATTCATTCAACTGTCTATATATATTTATTAATTCATTAGTTTATTCATTCATCTGTCCATTCATTCATTTATATTTTTATTAATTCATGTTCATTCACCCTTCCATCCATTCATTTATCCATCTATTCATCAGTCCATTCATTCATTTTATTTTTAATCCAATCATTCATCTGTTCATTTATTCATTCATTCATTCATTTATCTGCCCATTAATTCAATCATTTATATTTTTTCATTCATTCAATTATCCATCCATTTGTTAAGCTCTATTCATTCTTTATAAATTCATTCATTCATTCATTCATTCATTCATTCATTCATTCATTCATTCATTCATTCATTCATTCATTCATTCATTCATTCATTCATCCATCTGTCCATTAATTCACTCATTTATATTCTTTCTTTCAACATCCACCCATCCATTCATTAATCTCTATGCATTCTTCATAAACTCATTCATTTTTGTTCATTCATTCATCCATCCATCCATTCATTCACCCATTCATTCACCCATTCATTCATTCATTCATTCATTCATTCATTCATTCATATATCCATATCCATTCATGCATCGATCTGTCCATTTATTTATTAAGCACCTTCTGCTTACCAAGGTTGCAAAAATACAGCAAAATAACATTTAAATCCAAGAGAAATATTTTCTATACCTATGTATAGTAAATACATGTTATTTACTGTAATGCAAAGCTAATGTCTCCAGTCTTCAGATGTCACACGATTCTTCATAAACATGCTGCAAAACATACATGTTTTTTCTTATTGAAAACAGTTGTGCTGCTTCATATTTTTGATAGTTGTTTTGTCCTTAATAGTTTTTTTATGTTAAAGATTCTCTGATGAAAGGAATGTATTAGTTGGTTGTAGCTTAATAAATGTATTTTCTACTGTTTTGAATGTACACTTTATATTTATGAAATCCATTTTTTGAACATTTGGAATTGCACGAAAAATGTTTCCAATTTCCATTATTTTCCAAAAATATAATTAATTTTTGTGCCTAAAATCTTTTTATGACTCTCAGCCTCAGGCAAGAAAAACAGACTTACAGAGATGAGAAAAACAGGAGGAAAGTTAGGAAACATAAGAAACACACAATGTTATACAGCCTGATTTCTTTATAGCCTGTCAAGACGCCCACTGGTTATGCATTATGTTTGAACTGGGGATGGGGAAAAAAGTGTAATAGAAACACACGGCAGTCTGAACTACAACTATGAATCAAGAGCTTGAGCTTTAATTCAAGAAAAGCCAAGCCTGAAGCACAAGAGCAGATACATGGGCTATTCTGACACCACAAATCAAGCTGTTTTGTGTGGGTATGAATTACTGTGAAGCTTTGTAAAACGCTGCATGAAATATAGACTCATTATATATTACAGAGCATAAATATTTTTTTTAGGAACGTGCTTGTATGCATATACGAAGGTAAAAATGTGACGTTCAAACTGCAAACAAGCGTATTAGTAATAAAGGTGATGGATTCTGTCAAAATTATTAGAATATTATTCAGAATTATTCAAATATTTAACAAATTATGTTTTTCAGAGCAAGGAATTTTTCACAGTATTTCCTATAATATTACTATATAATATTCCTATATAATATATTTCTTCTGTAGAAAGTCTTTGTTTTATTTTGGCTAGAATAAAAGCAGTTTTTAACTTTTTAAATAACCATTTAAGGTCAATAGTAGCCTCCTTTTTTTTTTTTTTACATCTACAGAACAAACCATCATTATATAATGACTAGGGCCAGACGGACTCTGCGGACGTTTTGTTTTTGCTATTTCTGCAGAGAATTTTGGTACAACTCTGCGGATTTCTGCGGAATTATTTTGGGAGTATCATAACTAAAACGTTAATATATGAAATAAAAAATATCTTCAACTTCTATTTAATATTAAAAATGCAAATCCAATTAGATTAACTTTATTTGGTAAACAAAGCAAGTTTGTTATATAATATATTTAGTAAAAGACAGAAAATATTACTGTACAAACTGCATTGTACATAAATCAGATGAACATTTTCATATTAGTCAATAATTTTGCTGTAATTATTTTAAAAACTAAGTATAAATATAAATTTACACACGTTTACTCAAGTAGATAAACAGAATTAATGATGGGCTAAATGTCTGCGTAGAATCTGCGTAATTCTGCGTGCGCAGATTCCAGGTGGGCCTAATAATGACTTGCCTAATTAACCTAACTTGTGTAATTTACCTAGTTTAGCCTGTAAATGTCTTTAATGTCTTTAATGTCTTTAAATGTCACTACTTTTATGTTAGTATCTTGAAAACAATCTAGTCGAACATTATTTACTGTCAACATGGCAAAGATAAAATAAATCAGCTATTATAAACTAATTATTTAAATGATTATCTTTAGAAATGTGTTTAAAAAAAAACTTCTCTCCATTTAAGCATAAACAGGGGGCTAGTAATTTTGACTTCAACTGTATATAATGAACTCTCAGCACACTCAGTGAAATGCCGATACTGGAGCATATTACAAATAAAGCGTTAAGAGGATTCCAACACGTTTGTGTGTGAAAATCAGTACTTCAAAAAGTATTGGCTGCGTTTCAAACACTCGCTGAATCCTAACACAAGACGGATGAATATCAATAGCAGAGTGTGAAGCCTTAACAAACACTGAGTTATGAAGCTGTTTACATCGCCCAGTCTTCAGCTATATGATGATTTATGGTTGTTCTGGGGGGATTGAAGACATTTTTTTACACACTTTTGCACAGCTAGCTTTGATGACAGAGGTATAAATGCAATTGTTTTAATGAGCCTTTCATTTGTTTTATTTTGTTTGTTTTTCTTTAATGTAATGTTGTCTTTGGCTCAACGAACAAAGCATTCATTCATTTATTTTTTTCCACTTAGTGCCTTTATTAATCAGGGGTCATCACATAGGAATGAACCGCCAACTTATCCAACATATGCATTTTTTTTGAGTATTTATTGAGTTTTGCATTTATAATTTAAAGCAGTACATTACCCCTCTCCTACCGCAACCACAGCATTGAAAAAACAAAGCAGAAAAATAAAATGTATATCGTCGCAGATTTAACAATGAGAAAACAGTGTGTACCACATTTATTCAGTCCATATTAGGCTTGGGGGGCGATACGGTAAGATGGTATACCGCAGGATCTAAAAATAGCAACGGTGTCAGTTTCAATACTGTTATAGATGAGGGTAAATGTCTCCGGTATTATTGGTTCTATGGGTAGAGGTGAAGGTAAGACTTGTGATTTTTAATCTTTGGGTAATTGTCAAATGTAAAAAACTTAATGTCAACTGTTAGAATTGTATTGTATTGATGTACACCTGATTAATGATAATAGTTGATGCACTTTATCTCTGTAGAGTGAGGTCGTAAATGGGAAGATTGTTTATTGTTGTTGCTGTGAAGATTATAAATTATTGTGTGATTAATGGATAATGAAATGAGATTGACGGTCTAACTAATTGCACATGTTGATTGACTATGGGATAAAAGGGTGGAGTTAAAGAATTATGTCACACACTGAGGAAGGCTTTGTGCCGAAACGTCTGTCTGTCTGCTGTCACCAGTAAAATGTAAGAAAAAGTACAAATAAAAGCAGTACGAAGCAATTGAGTGCGAAGCATTACCCTCTTTTGAATAATAGCAACGATAAGATTATGTCACGGTTTATGGATCTGTGTGTTCCTCCTGTATGTTATGTATCTTGCCTTGTGTGTTGTCATGTGTGAGGGTGTGTGTTTGTTTACCTTTTGTGTTGACAGCGTGCTTTTGGATCAGCTGATGTCATCAGCTGACTTAATCATCTTCCAGCTGGTCCTTATTTGCCTGGCTATATATTTCCTCATGTGGTATGTTCTGGTTATCAGTCCGTTGTTTGTCTTGTTTCTGTCTGTTGTTTTCCAGAATCCTTCGTTGTTCATTGATGTCTTCATTGTGACCCGTGGCTCTCGTTTTGAACTTTCTTGTCTCCAGTTCACTCCAGTGATATCCTTTGTTTCATTTTTCAGTTAATAAACACTTGCAATTGGATCCTTTTCGTCTAGTGTCGTGACAGATTAACGCACCAAACCAAAGAAGAAACTAAAAAAAACGCAAGCGCGCAGGACAAACTTAGTAATACTGGTTTACCGTCATAAAAAAAAATGCACCTAAATAGGAGGCAAGTAATAAATATTAAATATCATTTATTTAATGCCTACAAATGCGTATGCGTGATTGTCATCACAGGACAGTGACAGACATTTTAGCTTAACCAATTCACCTATAGCGCATGTGTTTGGACTGTGGGGGAAACTGGAGTATTCAGAGGAAACCCACAAAAACACGTGGAAAAACAAACACAGCATCATGTCACGATAACCAGCGATCGTACTCCTTAGATTGCTGGTTCTCACTCACCAAACCATGGACTACACTTCCGCCTTTGATGGACTACATATTCATACAGGCACTCCGGTCACACTCACACATGCTTCCTCATCTAGACTGATTGCTCGCACCACCTGAGGATTGTCAGAGACTGATTACACACCCTACTTAAGCCACACACTCACCCATCCAGTTTGCTGAGTCTTGTTTGCTATAAGTGACATTACAACGTGTTATTCCTTGTCTTGTTTCCCCGTGTTTCTATGTAGCCTTGTATTCCTGTTCTTCCTGCCTTTTGACCTATTGCCTGTATATTGACTACGATTCTGGACTGCCTGCATATACCTGTTTTTACTTGTGTTGACCATTGCTTGCCTGGCAAAGAATAAACCTGCATTTGGATCTTACCTTCTGTTGTTAGTGTCACTCCCCGAGGTTACACAACTAGCCTAAATTCAACCAAATTCATAAGGGACTCCCAAACATGTGTAAAGAAAAGATAAATGACTAGAAAAAATATTTAAATACCATCCACTGTTAACAGTGTCCTGTAGAATCTACCGTTACTTACTGGCTGCAGTTCTCCAGTTACTTACTGTAAATCAGTTACTGCAAAAATACTGAATTTACCTTCACAACATCATTTACCTTGTATGTGTTGTATGCGTATTTACAGTATTGCATTCTTTACAGTAAAATATACAGTAACAGGGTTCAGCGCTAAGGATTTTTTCTACTGGGCCGATTGGGCCAGTGGTTGAGGTTTTTACTTGCCCTGGCAAAATTTTCACTGGCCCCACCAAAAAAAAAAGTTCATAGCTATTTCTTAGCCACATATGTTAAATATTGTGGCAAAATAATGTCTATGAATGTCTATGATATCTAGAATTTAAAGATGTAAAAAATGTTAATAAATGTATAATGAGCAAAATTTGTTTGATTTTATGCAAACGAAAGAGCAGTATGAAAAATGTGCTGGTATTTTATTGCAATTCTAAATAATTTTTATAAAAATGGCTTGCCAAACCGACATCTCTTTTTTTTTTTTTTTTTTTTTCTTATTTTCGTACCCATGTAATTGTCTGCTTCCAAGACTTTAGAAACTGACGTTTTCTTTTATCCTCATAGTTAGATGTTGCCATCTTTTCGCTGTACTTATTGTTATCATGTTATGAAAAAAATAGCATGCTCACCGTTACTGGCCGAAAGGGGCCAGTAACAATCCTGTCTACTGTCCCGAGCGTCTTTCACGCTGGCCCCGGGCCACCGGGCAGTCCTTATTGTTGAACCCTGAGTAATTTTCACAATGCAACCTGTATTGTGAACTGTATTTCACAATGCACTGTATGTGCTAATACAGTAACATACTGTATAACTGTACTACGGTAAAGTTCAATTAATATTACAGTTCAGTTAGCCAGTAACTGTAAAACAATTACAGCAAAAATACCACATTTACAGCACCATTTACCTTGTTGTATATGTATTTACAGTGTTGCATATCTTTACTGTAAAATATACAGTCATTTTCACAATGCAACTTACTAAAATAGAGTGATATACTGTATAGCTGTCCTACAGTAAAATACAATCCATATTACAGTTAAATACTGTAAAAATCATTAAAAGTGTCCAGTTAGTGAAGCAATTATAAGTGTGCATTATTACACGCTTGAGAGACGAAAATATGTGGGGGGGAAAAGATGGAGAAACAGGGCTAGATTTGACATTATAGATTGAGGCAGCTTGAGGTGCATTCAGAGAACGAGCTGTTAAAGAAAGAGCAAAGCTTTCATGCTAAAATATTGCTCAAAAACAGTTAATTGGCCCTTGTTTACAGGATTACCTGAAAGCACGAGCAGCCCAGCCAAAAAATAATAATAAAAAGAGAGAAAGGAATAAAGGGCTTCCTTTATTTCTGAAGGGATGTACTCCTTTATTTTAGAAATAACTGACAGCAATTGGTGGCTTGCTTTTACTCCCAAGAACAGCGAATGTGTTTTAAAAGCACCGTATATGTGCTTGATGGTTTGCTCTAAACAGCTTCGAACAATTGCTTTCCAGGAAACTCAACTGACCCTGACATCAGTTCTATTAAAGAGACACAAAAGATGGTCATTACTTTTGAAAATATTAAATTACAAAAAGGATGCGTTTCCACCGAACAAAAAAAGCCATAATTATAGTCCATTTTCAAAAAGGATTCACTAGCCTTGAAGAAGAAAAACAAACACTTTTAGGAGGAAAGCAGCATTTGTATTTATAAAAATTAGTTGTGTGTATCACAAAAGATTCTGTGCAGTGTTCTCACATTTTATAACATTCAGCACTTTGTGCAAGATTTATGTTAAAATATTTATTTGGAACAGAGAGCAGACTAAAGAGCACATTTATGTTAAGATTTATATGATTAATATAGGAAAACAAGCAATTTTAGGGAATGAAATAGAATAAATATTTATGAAATACAGTTTGTATTTTTATTCATTCATTTTCTTGTATACTCATATTACTCATACACTACGGACAATATAGCCTACTCAATTCACCTGTACTGCATGTCTTTGGACTTCTGGGGGAAACCAGAGCACTCAGTGGAAACCCACGCGAATGCAGGATGAACATGCAAACTCCACAAAGAAACGACAACTGAGCCGAGGCTCGACCCAACGACCTTCTTGCTGTGAGGCCACAGCATTACCTACTGCGCCACTGTGTAAAATATATTTTTTCATTTGAAAATGTGATAAAATTAAAAAGTATATAGTTCTTTTTCAATTATATTTACACCTACCGTCCACTTTATTAGGTACACTTTACTAGTACAAGGTTGGAGCCCCCTTTGCCTTCAGAACTGCCTTAATTCTTGGCATAGATTCAATAAGGTACTGGAAATATTTCTCAGAGATTTTGGTCCATGTTGACATGATAGCATCACGCAGTTGCTGTAGATTTGTTGGCTGCACATCCATGATGTGAAACTCCTGTTCCACCACATCCCAAAGGTGCTCTATTGGATTAAGATCAGCTGACTGTGGAGGCCATTTGAGTACAGTGAACTCATTTTCATGTTCAAGAAACCAGTCTGAGATGATGCACGCTTTATGACATGGCACATCATCCTGCTGGAAGTAACGATCAGAAGATGTGTACACAGTGGTCATAAAGGGATGGACATGGTCACCTACAATAGGTAGGCTATGGCGTTGACACGAGGCACAATTATTACTAATGGGCCCAAAGGATGCCAAGAAAATATCCTCCACACAGCATAAAACCACCATCAGCCTGAACCGTTGATACAAGGCAGGATGGATCAATGCTTTCATGTTGTTGATGCCAAATTCTGACTCTACCATCCGAATGTCGCAGCAGAAATCGAGACTCATCAGAGCAAGTGCCGTTTTGTTTCTATTGTCCGATTTTGGTGAGCCTGTGTGAATTGTAGCCTCAGTTTCCTGTTCTTAGCTGACAGAAGAGGCACCCGGTGTGGTTTTCTGCTGCTGTAGCCCATCTGCTTCAAGGTTGGTCGTGTTGTGCGTTCAGAGATGCTCTTCTGCAGACCTCTGTTGTAATGAGTGGTTATTTGAGTTACTGTTGCCTTTATATCAGCTGGAACCAGTCTGGCCATTCTCCTGATCTTTGGCATCAACAAGACATGTGCGCCCAGAGAACTTATGCTTACTGGATACTTTCCTTCTTTCGGACCATTCTCTGTAAACCCTAGAGATGGTTGTGCGTGAAAATCCCAGTAGATCAGCAGTTTCTGAAAAACTCAGACCAGCCCGTCTGAAACCAACAAACATGCCACGTTCAAAGTCACCTAAATCACCTTTCTTCCCCATTCTGATGCTCGGTTTGAGGTGCAGTAGATCGTCTTGACCATGTCTACATGCCTAAATGCATTGAGTTGCTGCCATGTAATTGGCTGATTAGAAATTTGCGTTAACGAGCAGTTAGACAGGTTTTCCTATTAAAGTGGCCAGTGAGTGTATTTTGGAGACTTGCTTTATTAGTTTGGCTGGAATAGCCCAAATGAAGTTATTTAAAAGTATTTTAATAATGAATGTTTAAGTATGTGTCGATTAATCTTCTCACCATTATTAATATTTATACTATTACTATTAATATAATATTTATTAATATTAATTTTCCTAAATTATAGCAAAAATATTTATTTCAAATAATTTTAATAATATTAAATGGTGAAATATGTGTTACATATGTCTTCTCTCAAATGTATTACTAATGTCATTATTATAGGAAATACTGTGAAAATTTATTTTCTTAGTTAAAAATTACTTGTGAAATATTTAAAATATAAACATTTGAAACAATTATGCAATGATGAAAGATTCAGTAAATAAAAGTTGTTTCATAAAATATTAATTATCAAAGTACATTTTTAAAAATAAAATGTTTTCTGTATGTAATAAACTAATGGCTGTGTTGAAATATTGAGATTAGAACATTAATGTAACCGATGACAGACTTTCTCCAAAGTAGTAATGAAAGGAAGACTCAGGGGTTTAATTAGACTATATTAATCTTCCACCTGTAATGAAGACAAATAGCTGATGAACATGAATTGGGCCTAGAAATCTTTTCTCTCATGACAGTCAAGGTCATGTTTAACAAAAACTCTTAAAAGATGAATGATCTAAGTTTTAGTTTGCGCTTTTCATGGGGGCGGGCTTATATTTATAATTATCATTAAGAATGCAGAACATACCACATGCTGTAAAAACAAGACATAAACAGTAATAGCAATGGCAATAAGAGTAATGTTTGTAGTATTGATTTAGTATGTAGCATTCACAGTCATAATGATAATGCCTTACAATTTTTTTTTGATGCCTTTAAAAAAACTAAAGTTGGCGATGATAAATTCAATTTTCTGTAGCAACAGCAATAATAGAAAAAACAATGACGCATATACCACATCTTATCCTAGTGTCAGTGAAACAAAAAATTAAGAAAAAAAATTATTACAAAAATTATGCATACTTACACACAGTATTTTGAAGCGTCCATGATACCAATATTGTGCATGTTCATTATTACGATATATAGAATTATTCAACATTGTTGCACCTTCTGGTTACGTATTTCGCAGTCTTCAAAATTGTAGACCTGGTAACGTATCCACTATGAGCCTGGATTGACATTATTATACATCTGTCTGAAATACTTGCTTCTGGTTGTGCAGTCGTGACATTCAAAGGTATGTTATTCGAAGATAACAACTACTAAATAACACAGGCCCATCTGGGAACTTTAAATCACCTTGAACGTCAGTGAATCTTTTCACATCTATATACTTACAGTCACATTCGCATGTATCTGCTTGTCTTTCATGCCATGGTTTTTAGACTAAAGGGGATTATTCTGCGAAAATAACCTCCTGTATGTACTTTCTCACTCATTACATGGCTTCTGGCCACAAAATATAAAAATTAGACACAAAACCTTGTTCTTAGCCACATAAGTTTGATCCTTTTTTAATTAAATGCAAAGCTGACTGAAATGAAAACAGCTGATGGAGTATACACTAACCTGCGTATTATTTAATCACAAGATGGCGCTAAACAGTCAAAAACGCAAAGCTGACAGAAACTAAACTGACTAAATGTAGCATATACTAACCTACATATAATTCATTCATTCACAAGATGGCGCCAAGCAGTTAAAAATGCAAAGCTGACAGAAACGGAAACAGCTGATGGAGTGTACAGTAACCTGCACATTATTCCATCACAAGATGGCGCCAAAAGCAGACAGAAACTAAACTGGCTGAATAAAGCATAGGCTAACCTGTGTATTATTCATTCATTCACAAGATGGCATCAAACATTCATAAACCAAGGTGTGACAGATAGGCAGATGCAATATAGACGTGAGCATATGAAATTGAATGTATTCACTGACGGTCAAGGAAATTCAATGTTTTTAGATGAGCCTGTGTTATTTAGAGGTTGTTAACTAGGAATAACATACTGTAGAATGTTGTGACTGTCCAATCAGAAGCTAGTATACATGCACAGCCATGTTAAAATCTGCAATAACCTCCTGGATGTACTTTATCCCTAACTTTGCATATGTCTAGTGTTGTGTGGTTGTGTGTGTTTCCCTGACCTGTTCACATGATCGATCTGCTCCTCCATGGCTGACGGTCTTTGCACATATATTTCCCCTCTGCCGCAGCAGCCGAAGGGAAGCCGTTATGTGTTCAGACTCCAGCATGTCAAGCCTCATATACATAAATCTGACGGCTTTACAGCAAAGAAACTCAGGTTTACACGCCGTGTCCTGCTATTGATTATACTCTATGCTATTATATTTTATACTTGTCTTTCTGCCTCTTTAATACATTATAGTTGCTCAAAGAAGAGTTTTACTGGTTTCCTTTTGTGCTCTGATGGTTTATTTTGATATTGTTTGTGAAGCTTTTTTAGAATGTTTAAAAGGATTTATGGAAAGATTTTACACTAGCTGTTAAATGTTTTAAGTGACAGAACATTATTGGGTATTTTACATACAGTTGCAAGCAAAAATAATAGGACTTTTGTTTAAATAATTATTTTTCAAATGTTTCTCAATTGATGTTTCACAGAGCAAGGACATTTTTCACAGCATTATATATATATATATATATATATATATATATATATATATATATATATATATATATATATATATATATATATATATATATTTATTTATTTATTGAATGTCAAGAGAAAGTCTTATTTTATTTAGTTTAAATTAGTTTATTTCTCCACATCATGTTTTTTTCCTGGGATTAATATTTCTAAGGGAGCTGTTGACATGGAATTGAACCAATTTTTTGGTAAAAACCCAAACAATACACACATTAAAACAAACAAACAAAAAAACTGATTTTTTTTTTTATAACAATGAAATTACATAAGGAGAAAGTCATAAACTGCTGAAATGTATTTAATACCTTATGGTAGCTTAAATATGCCTCTCATATGGAGAATAAAATTACATGCATTGCTCAGGTGTGAGTTTCTTTAACAGAGTGTAAAAATCCTGATGGTTCTGTGGGTTTCGTTTATCAAAGCTGAGCTTTAATCAGTATTTTCTAATAGATTTGAGTCAGGTGATTGGCTGGGCCATTCTACAGCTTGATTTATTTCTCTGAAAGCATTTGAAAGTTTCATTGGCTGTGTTTTGGATCATTGTCTTTCTGAAATGTCCACCCTGGTTTCATCTTCATCTGCTAATGTAGATGTTGGACTGAAGCAGCTGATATTCATTTATACTGAGGAAGAGCAGAAATTGTTGAAGAACTACTGAGAGATTTTAGCTGCTGTCTGGGCTTTCTCTGCCTTTCTACTACTCCCTTTTGTCTTGTGTTCAATACTTTTTCCTTGTGTCATTTCATTTTGTTACACATAACTTAATTTGTAAACTAATTAATATTGTTCTCTTTGCATATATGGATTTCTTTAGTTGTTACCAACATCCAGAGAAATTATCAAGTTCACAGCGTCTTTAAAAATGTTTTCTGAGAAAATTGATAGTGTTGAATACATTTTAATACACATATAATACATTTTTTCTCTCTCTCTATCTCTTTATATATATATACATATATATATATATATATTTATATATATATACATATATATATATATATATATATATATATATATATATATATATATTATGATTATTTTTTTAGGTGGGCATAGATTATTTTTCGATCTAGATAAATCTCGGAATTAATCTAGATTAAAATGGCTCATTTAAATTCTGAGGCATTTAGAATATGTGTGCTGCCAAATTAATAAGTCTTTGAGAACAGGTTTCTCAAGCCAGGTGGCGCATTAGACCAGGTAAACATGAATTTTGAACCTTAGGCCTACATGCGCTCCAAAAAGCAATTTTTTATTTATTTTTTTATTATTATTATTTATTTTATTTTTTTATTATTACCGTGATCCGACTAAAGTCATAACTGAACTAAACAGAAATGGCATTAAGATATGTGGAGTATGTGTATATTGAAGTAAACACCGCGATCAAACTATTACCGTCATGGAGGACTTTTTGCCAAATTTTCCGATAAGATCCACACCACACACATGCGGCTGTCAGTAAAGGACCCCACAAACACACACACATCACGAAATGTGGAAGTTTTTTTCTTTCTGTTTGGCGTGCGTTATTAGATTCCATAATACTCTTACCAGTCCTTACTCCTTATTTGCGTCTAATACCTCAGTTTGTCAAGGTGGCATAAATGAAATGTTCATGAGGTAAAGTGAAACTGCCAAACCGCAGTTAGAGTCAGGCTGATTTGATTCAGAAGGGCACTTTTTTGTAAAACATATGCTGGATAAGTTGGTGGTTTATTCTGCTGTGGCGACATCTGATCAAAGGATTAGGATTAAGGAGAAGTAAAATGAATGATTAAATGAAGTTTTGTACAAGACACCAAACCTTCAGTGTGTATTGGCCAGTCAGTGTGGTTTGCATGTTAATGTGGTCTGGTGGTCTCGATCTCTGCAGTGTGTAGCAGCGTTTGCTCGCTCTTTAACCTCATGAATAAGTGACGCTCTACTATTGACGGTGTTGTAAATGCGGTCAGCCACACACTCTTTGTTTAGAGGGTTTGTTCTGCTACACGTATTTCTCGTTGTATTTGAGGCTTTAATGAGCTGCGTTCTCCATTTGTGTAATATACGAGTGTGTGCTCAATAAGCGCATCAGTCCTGTAATGAATAGTGCTGTGTTCATGACCACGGGGAACACAATTGATCATCCTGTTTTTCACACCCTGTAAGGTGTTATTGATTGAACGCGGCACTGTCTGTAGTTCTCATTCTTATCATGTGTCTGTGCCTGTGTGTGTGTCTCTGTGCGTATATATACACATTTTGGATGTAAATAGTAAAAATAAAAATAACAAAAATAAATGTAAATGTTTTTTACATTGTAATATTATTGTAATTACGATGATATGATATTGCACTTAATCCTAATAGTTTGTAAATGTCTTTTTGTATATTTCATGTACAGCATTTGTGTGTTTAAGTTATATACATATACGCAGTACACATAATATGCAATTACAAACTTTTTTTTGGATGTAATTACTATTATATTGGGATTACACTGTATTTACACCCAAGATTTACAAACGTGTTTGTATTTTTCATGTACAGTGTGTTTTTAGTTGATCCATGACAATATTTATAAATGTAAATGTTTATTTCTTACAATATTTGGTTATTTATAGTTTTTATATGTAAATATTCACAGTACACAAGTAATTATAAACTTAATTACTATGTTATTACATTGTAATTACATTGCTAGTGCATTGTATTTACATCCAGAATAATATTTATAAAGGTAAATGTAAATGTTTCTTTCCTACAGTATTTGGTTATTTAGTTTTCTATGTAAATATTCACAGTACACATGTAATAACAAACTTAATTACTATGTCATTACAGTGTATTTACATTGTTACAACATTGTAGTTACATTGTAATTACATTGTTACACCATTGTAACGACATATTGCATTGTAATCACTTTATTATAACATTGTAATTACAATATTAAAACATTGTAATTACATAATTAATATTACTATCATTACATTGTTATACTACTGTAATTACATTGTTGTAACATTGTAAATACATTATGACGTTACCCCTAAACGTGATAGTTTGTAAATGTTTTTTTGTATATTTTATGTACAGTATTTGTGTTAAAGTTCATACATATACAGAGTACACATGTAATATGCAATTACAAACTATTTTTTGGATGTAATTACTTTGTTGTTACCTTGAAATATATTGGGATTACACTGTAATTACACACAAGATTTACAAATGTGTTTGTATATTTCATAGTATTTCATGGTATATTTCATTGTTTTTAACATTGTAGTTACATTGTTATAACCATGGAGTTACATTGTATTTACAGTAATATTATTATTATTATTATTATTATTATTATTACATTGTTATACCATTATAAATACATTGTTATGACATTGCACCTAAACCTGTGATAGTTTGTAAATGTCTTTTTGTATATTTCATGTATAGTATTTGTGTGTAAAAGTTATATACACAGTATACATGTAATATGTAATATCAAATGGATGTAAATACCATGCCGTTACACTGTAATATATGGGGATTACACTTTAATTACAAGCAAGATTTACAAACTTGTTTGTATATTTCATGTACAGTGTGCTTTTATAGTTGATCTATGATATTTATAAATGTAAACGTTTCTTTCCTACAGTATTTGGTTGTTTGTAGTGTAATACATATAAACACAGTACACATGTAATTAAAAACTTAATTACTATGTCTTTACATTGTAATTACATTGCTATTGCATTGTAATTAAATCCAGGATAATATTTATAAACGTAAATGTTTATATATTACATGAATAGTATTTGTGTTGTTATACGTAAATATATACAGTATTTTAATTATAATGTTTTGCTTTGAATATACCTAAAGTGTTATAACATTTTAGTTACATTGTTATAACATTGTAACTACATTGTTATTACATTGTATCTACGTTGTAACTGCATTTTAAAACATTGTAATCAGTATTATACCATTGTAATTGCATTATTATTATTATTACATTGGTATAATGTTGTAATTAAATTATTTTAACATATGATAGTTTGTAAATGTTTTTTTGTATAATTTATGTACAGTATTTGCGTTAAAGTTATATACATATACAGTACACATGTAATATGTAAATACAAACTTTTCTGGATGTAATTACTATCATATTAGGATTACACTGTAGTTACACCCAAGATTTACAACTGTGTTTGTATATTTCATGTACAGTGTGTTTTTATAGTTTATCCATGATAATATTTTAAAATGTAAATATTTCTTTCCTACAGTATTTGGCTATTTATAGTTTTATACGCATAAACAGTACACATGTAATTATAAACTTAATTACTGTCTTTACATTGGAATTACATTTCTACTGCATTGTAATTACACCCAAGATAACATTTTTAAACTTAAATGTTTATATATTTCATATATAGTGTTTGTGTATTTATACTTAATTTCACACAGTGCTTATGTAATTACAATCTTTTATTTTGGATGCAATTACATTGTAATTATATTGTTACAACATTGTTATTACATTGTTATTACATTGTAATTAAATTATTATAACATTGTACCTAATGCTATGATAGTTTGTAAATGTCTTTTTGCATATTTGTGTGTTAAAGTTATATAGAGTTATATGGATTTACAAACATTTTGGTATATTTCATGCACAGTGTGATTTTATAGTTTTTCCATGACAATATTTATAAAGTAAAAGTTTCTTTCTTACACTATTTGGTGATTTATAGTTTTTTACATAAATATACACAGTACACATGTAATCACAAACCTAATTACTATGTCCTTACATTGCACGCTCTGCTCGCGCTTGCGGTGTGAAACAGGCATTAGTTGCCTGTTTCACACCGTTGCATATAATTGGCCAAATAAATGATTTGACATTTTTTTACTCCTTTAATGTACACTGAAAAAGATAAGTGCATTATTTGAAAAATAGGTGACACAGTGGTTAGCACTATTACCTCACAACAAGAAGGTCACTGGTTGGAGTCCTGGCTGGGTCAGTTGACATTTCTGTGTGGAGCTCCGTGTGCTCCGGTTTTCTCCTCAGTCCAAAAACATGCGCTATGGGTGAATTAAATAAGCTAAATTGGTTGTAGTGTATGAGAGTGAATGTGAGAGTGAGTGTGTGTGGATGATTCCCAGTATTGGGTTAAAGCTGGAAAGACATCCGCTGTGTAAAACATATGCAGGATAAGATGGTGGTTCATTCTGCTGTGGCGACCTCTGATGAATAAGGTACTAACTGAATGAAATTTAATGAATGAATAATTTTTTTAAAGTAACACAGTAGTTATTTTCCCTGGTAATTAGTTACTTTTACAATTATGTAACTCAGTTACTAACTCAAATACTATTTGTGAGAAGTAACTAGTAACTATAGCTAATTACTGTTTTAAAGAATAATGCCCAACACTGTTTCCAACACAATATTATTGACTTTAATCCTTATCCAACAGTAGGAGACAAAGTTCTCATCAGAAAATAAAAAAAAACTTGTCTTTTTCTCCTGGTAAAAAATGTGTTGAACATTTTCAATGGCGCACAAAACGTTCCCTGAGCTCCGACACGATCATATTAACTGATCTTTGAATAAGGGACCTGTTGTGTGTGTGTGTGTGTGTGTGTGCGTTGATCTGAGTGTGTGTGTGTCAGATAATTGTCAGAGACACAGCAGCATTGGGAGCCTCTGGGTTTGTTTGGGAAGTAATTGGATTTTCCTGAGCCTGTGGGGAATGGAGAAGTGCTTGGAGAGGAGAGAAGTGTGGACAACAGTGCACTTCAGTCTGATTGAAACACAAGCTGGATGACTCTTCCATTACGGCAAAAAACACCTTCCCTCCCGCAAGAGATGCTCTCATGGGGATTTGGTGCCTCTTGCTTTTTTTCCTTCTCTTTCTCTGCTTGTATTGTTGTCTGCTGGTGCTGGAGATTTTATTTTATTCATTTTTGTTTATTTATTTTATTAATTTTATTATCATTCGTTTATTCATTTACTTTTCAGCTTAATCCCTTTAATAATCTGGGTCACCACACCGTAATGAACCGCCAACTGATCCAGCATGTTTTACACAGCGGATGCCCTTCCAGCTGCAACCCATCACTAAGAAACACCCATACACTCTCACATTCACACATACACACACACACACACACACACACACACACACACACACACACACACAAACACACACACTACGGCCAATTTAGTTTATTAAATTCACCCATACCACGTGTTTGGACTGTGGGGGAAACCCACACAGTCCAATGTGGAGAAAATGTGGGGAAAATGAATGAAATAATGAATAAATTAGTATCTATATATATTTGTTGACCAATATATGTATATATATTGCTAGACTGCTATCAACTGTTTTCTCAGAGGATGAAAAGCTGACGAAACATTGCTGTTACTCTGATACAAGTTTTATTTATGGAGAAAATGAAAAAGCACTGCAGGTTTTGGGTGTTCTGTGTTTGCCTGAGATAATTAGTCTACCAAAACGTGTAAATTCCATTCAAACTATAAAGCTGATCGGTCAGTTCTTGTCACATGACTCGTGGTGCGCTCACAGCATTCTGAAAATTTGCTCCCAATATGCGTGTCTATATTGGAAAAGACATGACGTGAACGGCTGTGATCATTTGCTGTCTCCAGCAGTTGATCTTCTTGCACATATATGCTGGATTCACCTGATTAGTTGACAAATGGGTTGCGGATCCTTATTTTGACAGTTTTTGGGTCCTTCTCTTGGCCTTATCCTCTTCCAAAGACGTCTGTTTCTTACTAATTTTGCTGCTTGTGGGGTTAAATTTTGGCTCTCAAGTGACCAAAAAGCGAGAGAATATGGTCAGTTTTCATAATACGGTCATGATTTGTAACTATTTCTTGTGCAGCCCGGTACCAAATTGATCCATACACCAATACCGGTCCGCGGCCTTGGGGTAGGGACCACTGATCTAGGTCATAACATTAAGTAAACACAACACGCACAAGCCAAAAACACTCAAAACAATTCAGTTTTGAAACATTTTCTTGTGTCTTTAACACACCCATTGAACATTCACTGGAGTAGATATGTATTTCTGTTTTATTTAAGCATACCTCATGCATTTTTATGACACTAGCTTGTTGTTTTCATGACTGTTTGGCAGCACAAGTCACTATCTCCTTTAATGTCATGCAAAAGAAAAGCTTGGAAATTCATTTCAACATCTCCTTTGCTGTTTACAGAAAGAAAGAAAACATTTAGGATTGGATGCAACCATGAGGAAATTAAATGCTTTGTTTTGGCCGCTTTTTAGCTGCACAGAATAAGCTTTTCACCCAAATCACAACAACTCAGTTTGAAACAACATCATATTTCATGTGTGCTCGCGTGTTATCCTCCCCATTTGTTTCTTTTCAGATGCTGAAGCTGTTTTGCACAGTCATGTTTTGCTCTGGTCCTCCTGATCGCCCTCTAGTGGCTGTTCTATAGTCTGAAAATCAAGTGTGTGTTTCTCTGGGGAGAAGTAGAGGATTGTGGCATCAGACTGAGACTCCGTTAATCTGCTAGTACTGCAGTGAGAGTCACAGTTGACTTCACATTCCCACAGCGAAACCAATACCTCAACACTTCACAAGTGTCACGGCGTCCGTATGTGAATTTACCTGTCCTGACACAATACTTAGATTTAGAAGAAAATACACTATCTGCACTATTCTAGAAAAAACATACTGTGATATTTAATTTTTCTGGGATGTAAATGAAAGATACTGGGAGTTTGAATAACTGTTTGGAAATAATTAACCATGGTAGATTTGTATAGAAGTGGTAGCTGTATAGAAGAGTCTTGAGGAATTTCCAGTCAAATATTATTTACTTTCATCATGGCAAAGATCAAATGAATCAGTTATTAGAGATGAGTTATTAAGTTAAGAAATGTGTTGAGAAAATCTTCTCCGTTAAACGGAAATTGGGGTAAAAAAAAATTAAACAGGGGGGTGAATAATTCTGACTTCAACTGTGTGTGTGTGTGTGTCTGTGTGTATATAAATAAATTCCATATAAATACAGTACAGTGTCCAGTATAAATAAATGCAGCTCCTGGTCAACTATAATTCAGGCTAAACATTGCGTGTCTTGCAGTGTGTCTATTGTGGGTGCACAGATTGTGATATCGATGCTAAAATGATGAATTGTGCTGCCGATTTTTACTCAGCATAATTTTAATTCGGGAAAAACTATTCAGGTAGAACAAAGAGTGTGTTCATAATTGGCTTTATTTCTTTAAAGAAACATTAAAAAAGGCACTCTGCAACTCTGAAATTGTAACATTGTGTAAGTATTGTAGTTGAATATTTTGAAATAGTTTTTATTTTTAGATTTAGCCATTTTTTTTTTTTATTTGTTTTTAATAAACATTTTAGTAATTTGGTTGTTTTCGATTAACAGCGCTTTGTCTTTAATGTTTTCCACATCGTTGACAATTAGATAGAGAACCTTCTGGTTGAGATAGCGTCTGCTGGCACGTGCTGGTGTTAAGGTTGTGCTACAAAAATAATAATAATAATAAAAAAAAGTGATATGCCACCAAAAAAGATTGCCACACAGGCGGAGGAAATTGATGTATCAATTGATTGCAAGATATGTTTACAGAAGAAGTTTTTTGTTGTTAGACAGCAGCAGAAGATGATCATGGGCCTGGTGGAAATGACAGCCTTGAGGCTACAAAACATTGAAAAGGACAAGCGGATACTGTTACTAAAAAATCGGGTGGCTGATCTAGAGCAATTCACCAGGATGAATGAAGTCGTGGTCATCGGATTAGAAATATGCACGAGCAGTGACGACGCAGGGTGGAGCGGAGATTGAACAGCGGGATGCTGCATCAGTGGAGCAACAGGTGACAGCATTCCTTCACTCAAAGGGGATTGAGTTGGATAGGGGTACCGTAGATATGAAGGAACAAATTGGATAAACCAGCCATTATCATTAGTTTTGCAAATCAGAGATGCAAATTAGAACTATTGAAGCAGGGCAGTCGATTGAAAGGTACTTGTATATGAATGAACACTTGACTAAGAAAAATGCGGACATTGCCAGGAAGGCGCGAATGTTAAGAAGAAAGGAAAAAAAATACAATGTATATGGACTACAAATTGTAAAATATTTATTAAGTTAAATGGAACACCAAAGCAAGCTAAAGTTCTTGTTATCAGAGACCTGGAGGAGTTGGATAAATACTAGTAGTGAGTCAATAAGAAAACAAAATTGCTAAAAATGGCAACCAAATATGATTTAAGTCACTATAAAACCTTCCGAATAATTTATTTTATTGTCACATTGTTCAAAATTATGAGTATAAACTATGAAAACTGAAACAGAAATGCTTTTTTTACTTCATTGTTTAAACTAAAGAGCTCTTAATGTCTTAAGATTTTCACTGATCATTTATTACACCTTTCTATAAATCGCCCTTTTTGCGTGCAAAGAACAACCTGCTGCTTTCATGTTTGTCTCTAAATGCAAATGAGCTGGTTTTTAAATGTCCTCACAAGTAAAGCAATACCAGTACATTTTGACCTTGTGAGGAAATTTTCTGCTCCTTATGTGAAAAACGGCTTATTAATCACACAGAATGAAGTATTTTGAAACTGTAAAAAGGCAGATTGTTTCCTCTGAGGGCTGGTTTAGGGCTAGGATTAGACAAAATACAGTCTGGACAGTAGAAACATCACTACATCTATGTGAAGTCCCCATATAGATAGCTGTACAAGTGGGTGTGTTATTGACTGCAGGTGTTGAATGTGCCGTTGGGAAGGTCTGCTCTCGCTCTCCAGTGTTGTGTGTATATCCCACAGTGTTTAGTTTCATCCATTCTGACCTCTGAACCCATAAATCCCAGTGGTCTGGATACCTGTGGTCATGCTGAGTAAGTGATTGATTGCTAGTTTGAAAGCCTGTCTTCTGTTCTGTTCTTCAGCTTGTGTGTAGAGCCACAGTATTGTATCGTTTAGTATCGTATCATTCTGAGCAATCACTGCGTTAAAAAATTTCAAAACATTTCCCAAAATATGTGTCAAAATAAGGTTTGTCATCAAAACTCATTCCATTTGCTGAAAGGCGGAGGAAGTTGTGGCCAAATTGAGTTTCAAAATCCCCCCAGAGTGGATGAAAACGATTTTGTGAATTGGCTGAACATAAAAATCTCAAATAAGACTCGGATAGGAGTGTGTGAAGTCAGGCAGATATAATGTCCTTTAACCCTTTTTTTTGACCTTGGCCTGGATCAGACAGCTCTGCTTCTCACAGATCCACTGGGCAGATGAAGCGGCCTGTTATCCTTATCGGCAGACATCTGGATATTGATCCAGCTATCCTGATGACAGACTGCCAGCGGTCAAAACACTCCTTTATCAGCCCATCATTCCTGTGCTTATTACACACTCAGAACAAACAGCTGCCAGTCTCACTGTAGCCGTGTTTCCATCCAACAGTTTTTAATGCACATTTTGGGATATTTCATCACTGCATTGAAACACCAAGATGGGTTCATTATGTTCAAGATGTGTATACAGTTGAAGTCAAAATTATTCGCCTTCCTGCAATTTTATTTTCTTGGTCAATTATTCCTTTTAATAATATTTTTTTAATAACAGTTTTTAACTTTTTAAAAAACAATTTTCAGTATTAATAGCCTTCTTAAGCAATATTTTTTTCATCTCTGTAAAGAAGAAACCATCGTTATACAATGCCTAATTACCTAATTACTAATTAAACTTGATTAATTAACCTAGTTAAGCCTTTAAATGTGACTTCAAGCTGAATACTAGTATCTGTTACGATCACCAGCAACACACATCTTACGGTGGTGTGAACTACAGATCCCATCATGCACCTCACACACACACCAGCTCCAGATCTCTTCCTTATAACTAGGGCCAGACATAATCTGCGGGCATATTTCTGCGCAGAATTTTGTAAAAAATCTGCAGATTTATGTAGAATGATTTTGGGAGTATCGTAACTAAAAACTTAATATATGAAATTAAAAATAATACCTTTATTAATTGCATTTAATGTTTACAATGCAAATCTAATTAGATCCACTTAATTGGTAAATAAAGCAAGTTTCACATATAATAATTTAATAATAATAATAATAATAATGACCAGAAGAAAGAAAATATTACTTTACAAACTGTATTGTAAATAAATCATATGAACATTGTCATATTTGTGAATAATAATACTTAAATTAATTTAAACACTGAATATATATAAGTTTACATACATTTACACAATTAAATAAATAGACTCAATGATGGGCTAAAAAATCTGCAGATTTCTGCACACACAGATTTTTTTGTGGTCCGACTGATTACACACACAGCTGATGCCCGTCAGGACTAATGATCAGGACAGTTATACACCTCACATTGACAAACATTATTCCTAATTAGCCTTTCTGTGTTTTTGACCCGTGTTTTGTTTATCGTTCATGTTGTTTTGCCACCTGTCCTGACCATTTGCCTGCTTTTGGATTGTCTATATCAGGGGCTATATACTCCAGATTTGACCAATGCCTGTCAGACAATACTCCTATATAAACTGAAAGTGAATCGTGAGGATCCACTGCTGTCCCAGACTCCCCGTTGAAAAATATCCATTCAAATATTATTTATTGTCATCAGTGTTGGGGAGTAACTAGTTACATGTAACGACATTACGTAATTTAATTACAAAATAAAAGTAACAGTAATTCGTTTCAGTTTCTGAGAAAAAAATGTGTAATTAAATTACAGTTACTTGTGAAAATGTTTAAGATTACAAATGGGTTACATCTAAAAACTTTTTTTTAATTAATTTATTAAAGGGCTGCTATTTTGATGCTTTTGATTTGCGGCGCACCCACAGGCATAAATCTCGGGGGAACATGTCCTCGGTATAAATGCTTGAAAATGATTTAGTTGAAAATGTCTATTAGAAACTTAAAAGTAATCAAATGGTAATGAAATGTAATTAGTTACTTTACTTTTATAAAGTAATCGAAAAGTGGTGTAACTTATTACATTTTAAATAGGGTTAATTTATAATCTGTAATCTATTACATTTCTAAAGGAACCTCCTCAACACTGATTGTCATCATGGCAAAGATAAAATAAATCAGTTTTTAGAAGTGAGTTATTAAAACTATTATGTTTAGAAATGTGTTGAAAAAATCTGCACTCTGTTAAAAAGAAAAAAATCTTCCGCAAAAACACACAGACTAATAATTCAGCAGGGCCAACAGCTCTGACTAATTCTGATGTATATATAATTTTGCAGGGTTAGCAGCAGCAATAATAATCTTTAATAAGCCATAATTAAGATTTTAACTTTGAAATTAATTTTGAAAACATATTCTAATGACGAAATTAGGACGGGCTCAAAAAACCCTGAATTCTCATGATGTCTGTTGCAATAATTCTCTGACATTAAAAATTATATTAATATTTTTAAGATGCCATATAAAACACAGAAATTTTAGCATGAGCTGCACATGTGATCATCCCTCGTGTGTTTGTGTGTCAGCAGAAGATACGCTGGATCTCTAATGAAAACAGCAGACAGCGTCACGCCGGGTGTTTGTAAGGCAATTACAGATGACTGGGATGAACGTGCTGACTCCACCGCCTGCACTTTATCTGTGAAATTTCTCCTTCCTCTCCGATAATCATCTGGAGTTTGCTTTGGCTGGAGGAAATCGCAGCTATCTTAGGTGTCAGAACACATACACATACACATCCACACACACACACACACACAATCATGATTACAGTCTTTTCAGAAAATGTAGCGTTTAGAAATTCATTCAATTATTTTCCTTCGGCTTAGTTCCTTATTTATCAGGGGTTGCCACAGTGTAATGAACCGCCAACTATTTCGCCATCTGTGTTACACAGCGAATGCCCTTCCAGCAGCAACCCAGTACCAGGAAACACCCATAAACTCTCACATTCACACACACTCATACAATAAGGCCAATTTTGTTTATTCAATTCCCCTATAGCGCATGTGTTTGGACTGTGGGGGAAACCGGAGCACCTGTAAGAAACCCACACCAACACTGGGAGAACATGCAAACTCCACACAGAAATGCCAACTGGCCGAGCTGGGACACAGACCAGCGAACGTCTTGCTGAGGTTACAGCGCTACCCACTGAGCCACCATGCCGCCCCTATTTAACTCCTTTCAAAGAATCTGATTTGGCTTTCTGCCTTGTTAGACTGCTCTTTTCAGTGATGCCGGAGACATACATCACAGCTTCTTATGTTGAACGCAACGCTCTCACCGCCTTTAAAGTCTTGAATTATTCAGCATCTTTGTTTCTGAAGACTCTTTCCTCCTACTAGCCTCTCCTTTTTGCAAAGCCTTGAGTGAATTAATTTTTCATCTGCATCTGATTTTGATGCAAACCATCTGCTTGTGCTTTATGAGCCCACGTTGAGAGATGAACGAGCAAATCCGTAAATACATGGCAGTGATCCGCGTCCGTCTGTGGCATACGGAGACAATCACAGCCAGAAAATGAAACACAAGCACAATCACAGACGGCTGATGAACTCTGGCCTGTTATTTGCTGATGTTTGAGCAACACGGGATCTAAAATCTAAATGTCAAAGACTGAAATCTTTAATTAATTTATTTAATGATATACAGTTGAAGTCAGAATTATTAGCCCCCCTGTTTTTCCCCCTAATTTCTGCTTACTGGAGAGAAGGTTTCTTCAACACATTTTTAAACATAATAGTTTTAATAACTTAATATCTGATTTATTTTATGTGTGCCATGATGAGAGTAAATAATATTTGACTAGATATTTTTAAGACACTTCTATACAGCTTAAAGTGATATTTACAGGCTTAACTTGGTTAATTAGATTAAGTAGGCAGGTTAGGGTAATTAGGCAAGTCATTATATAACAATGGTTTGTTCTGTAGACTATCGAAAAAAATCAGCTTAAAGGGGCTAATAATATTTTCCTTAAAATGGGTTTTAAAAAATGTAAAACTGCTTTTATTCTAGCTGAAATAAAACAAATAAGAGTTTCTCCAGAAGAAAAAACATTATCAGACATACTGTGAACATTTCCTTGCTCTGTTAAACATCATTTGGAAAATATTTAAAAAAGGAAAAAAATTTAAAGGGGGCTAATAATTCTGACTTCAACTGTATATACTTGTTATTTAATGCAATCAGCAGTTTAAATGTATTAATAGTATTACTAAAATGATAAATGCAGCAAAATACAATGAAAAAGATTTTAATATAATACACAATTAAAAATTATCTATTTGTTATGTTATGGAATCGCCAGTTTATATGTATTAATAGTATTAATAAAATGAGAAATGCAACGAAATACAATAAAAAGAGCAAAATGTAAAAAATACTGTTTAAAAAAAATTCTTAAATTTTATAATATTGTAGTGTCTGAGGCACAAGCTGTAAATTCTCTTAAGCCGACAATACTTTAAATTAGGGTTGGGCGATAAAGTTGATATCAGTATTTATTGACCGAACACAATTGTCAATTTCGATTAAAAAAAAAAAAAAAATTGGTATGAAGCGCTATAGTTTTATTAAAATGTGGCTGCTGAGCGTGCCTAGAAGTGACGTGCACATGATGTGCAAGCGGTGCGCATGTGATGCATGCGCATTTTCCAGGTACACCTAGTCGAAAAACATTTGAACTTTTCCGAATGCTGCTTCACACTTTGTGTGGAATATACACTTTCAGTAACGACAGACTAATTATCTCTGGCAAACACAGCGCATCCAAACACTGCATCGCTTTTTACTTTTCTCTATAAACTTGCATCGGAGCTGCAACATTTGTCTGTTTATCATGGTTCCTTTACTTGCAACATTTGCATTTAAAGAGACACACAAGAACTGTGTTTATGCCTCCAACCAAAAAGGGGCATTTACCTCATGGTTTTGTATTTTCACTGACACATTCCTGAGACACCAGAGACTTATAAACAAGGTTAAATAGGACCTCTTTTAAGCAAAGGCCAAGTAAAATCTAACAACACATGCTTAAAAGCAGTATTTAGCTTTCATGCGTTGTTGTAAACAAGGCTGTTGAAATGTTTACATTTAAAATGAATGCTGAGAGGAACAGAGGCTTCAGTTCAGAATAGGTTTGTGTTGTTTGGACTCATAAAGTTTGGACTAAGATTGTCAAACTCCACCCTGTGTAGTTAATAATGCATGTCTGTGCATGATCACAGCTTGACTAAATATTTTTCTTTAGGGTTATACTTTATTGCGATCTAGAAACCTTTAAATCGCATAATAGGAGATGAATTAGTAAAAAACAACATGTCTGTATCTCAAACTTTGACTATTTCTTCCCAGTCATCAAAACTTACAGTATGTCTGACATGTATACGAAGAAAGCATCTTCATAACTCCATTTTCTCTGTTCATGCTTGCGCTATAAATGAGCAACCTGCACATAAAAGGTAAGATTAACTTTTTTTCTATCAGGAATAGATATATTAGTGAAATATTTTTAGAAAACACTTGTTCATTAGATATATTCAAAGTTACAGTGCAGCAATAGGGAAAAAGTGAACTTGTGCTATATATATATGTGTTTACCTTTGTGTATTACAAATGCTGCCTGGACAGAAATTTATTTATATAAAAAACCTTCAATAATCTTTTATTTACAACCTCGAAAAATATTACATCATTCCATTTCTGTTGAAGCAACAGTGAATTGGGAAACTTGTGCAACAATAAGGTTCCTATTCATGTAATATTATTATTATTTTATTTTTTTATTATTTTTTAATTATTATTATTTTATAATTTGTAATTATACAGTTGAATACACAATTATTAGCTTCATTTTTCATTTTTATCAGCTTATAATTCCCCCCCCCCCCAAATTATTTACCAAATGACGTTTAACAGAGCAAGTAATTTTTTACAGTATTTCAGTAAGGTTGGATGTGTTGTGCGTTCAGAGATGCTCTTCTGCAGACCTTGGTTGTAACGAGTGCTTATTTGAGTTACTGTTGACTTTCTATCAGCCGGAACCATTCTGGCCATTCTCCTTTGACCTCTGGCATCAACAAGGCATTTGCGCCCACAGAACTGCCGCTCACTGGATATTTTCTCTCTTTCAGACTATTTTCTTCAAACCCTTGAGATAGTTGTGCGTGAAAACTCCAGTAGATCTGAAATACTCAGACCAGCACATCTGGCACCAACATCCATGCCACGTTCAAAGTCACTTAAATCCCCTTTCTTCCCCATTTTGATGCTCAGTTTGAACTGCAGCAGATCGTCTTGACCGTGTCTACATCCCTAATTGCATTGAGTTGCTGCCATGGAATTGGCTGATTAGAAACTATTGTTAACAAACAGTTGGACAGGTGTTCCTAATAAAGTGGCCAGTGTGTGTGTGTGTACATACATATATATATATATATATATATATATATATATATATATATATATATATATATATATATATATATATATATATATATTTTAAATTATTATTATTATTATTTTATTTTTATTATTTTAAATTATTATTATTTTATAATATGTAATTATACAGTTGAAACACAATTATTAGCTTTATTTTTCATATATATATATATATATATATATATATGTATATATATATGTATATATATATGTATATATATATATATATATGTATATATATATATATATATATATATATATATATATATATATATATATATATATATAGCATAAGCAATCCTGCATGAAGAGACCTAAATATGTAAACATTTTTAAAATAACCTCATATAAAGCTTAATTTGAATGCATTGTTCATACATTTTTTTACATTCCACATTTATTAGTATATATCCGTCCTGAAGGCTTCATAAAATCATTCGTGATGCCTGCTGTGTATGATATGAGTTTATTGGTGTAGTATCGATCAGCAGTGGTCAGCGTCTCTCTAGAGGTCTCACCATAGGCTTTATGGATTTCACCAACCAAATTTTGCAAGCATCGAATCAATCATCTGACATAAGCTTAGCGCTCCAGCACAGCACAGAGTATTGCGTGCATCGCCATGCTAATGTCTGGACCCGGCATTGCGTGCAGCTGTTCCTCAGATGAGTGAATGTGAAACTCCAGCACTGCAGCAGATGGAGGAAGCGTCTCTGAATGATGTGGCTTTCCATAGGATAATGTTGCACGGAGCAGAGCAATCCACAAATACTCTGTTTTCAGATGTAAATATGCAGTGGAGATTTAAACGTTTATTGTTTGTCTGTTCCATTCCAGTGTTTGTCTATAGGAAAGGCGAATAGGAATGCTTTTAAACTATATAAAACACAGACATCTCACCCTGCAGCTCAAGACCGCTTACTCACTGAAGCTACGCAGGGCTGAGCCTGGTCAGTACCTGGATGGGAGACCACATGGGAAAACTAGGTTGCTGTTGGAAGTGGTGTTAGTGAGGCCAGCAGGGGGCGCTTGACCTGTGGTCTGTGTGAGTCCTAAAGCTCCAGTAAAGTGAAGAGGGGACACTATACTTTCAGTGAGCGCCATTTTTTGTATGAGACGTAAACCGAGGTCCTGACTCTCTGTGGTCCCATGGCATTTCTCGTAAAGAGTAGTGGTGTAATCCTGGTGTTCTGGCCCAATTTTCTCCATCGGCCTGAATCATAGCCTCCTAATCATCCCCATGCATCGAATTGGCTCTATCACTGTCTCTCCACTCCACCAATAGCTGGTGTGTGGTGAGCGCACTGGCGCAGTTGTCCTGTGGCTGCTGTGGCATCATTCAATTGGTTGCTACACACTGGTGGTGGTGTGGAGAGACCCCCCTCAAAATTGTAAAGCACTTTGGGTATATGGCCAACAAATACGCTATATAAATACACATTACATTACTTACTATAAGCTTTTTTCCCACCTTTATTTATAGAACAAGAACAACTTACGTTGTTTATACAGATATTTTTTTATAGATATAAACCCACTTTAACAAACCCTAAATATACTGCCTAAAGAAAGATAGTAAAAAAGAAAAGTTTTTAAATTTTATAAAATAAATGAAGAAAATTAAATAAAATAATATCATTCATTTTCTTGTCAGCTTAGTCCCTTTATTAATCTGGGGTCGCCACAGCGGAATGAACCGCCAACTTATCCAGCAAGTTTTTACGCAGTGGATGCCCTTCCAGCCGCAACCCATCTCAGGGAAACATCCACACACACACACACTCATACACTACGAACAATTTAGCCCACCCAATTCACCTGTACCGCATGTCTTTGGACTGTGGGGGAAACCAGAGCACCCGGAGGAAACCCACGCGAAAACAGGGAGAACATGCAAACTCCACACAGAAATGCCAACTGAGCCGAGGATCGAACCAGCAACCCAGCGACCTTCTTGCTGTGAGGCAAACGTGCTACCCACTGCGCCACTGCGTCGCCTAAATAAAATAATAATAAATACATAAATAAATAGAGTGACAACAGTAGTGGGTGATACGATCAGATAATGCTGTGTTATCCTACAATGGTTGGTTAACATAGTAAAAGCTTGAGGTTCTGGACAGAGAAAGAAAAGACAAAAGGATTACAGTAAAAAAAGATTCCAGTTACATACAAGACAGTCACATTATTCCTCAGGAAGTACACTTATAGCAGAGAAATATGATAATAAGGGTTTCCAAACATAGGAGAATTTGCCAGGACCTCTAATTGAATATTTGCTTTTTTTCCAAGTGTAAATATAACATCAGATTTTGAAGCCAGTGTGATTTACTATATGCTTTTAACAAATGCATTTGAGTCTGTTTATTTGCTGTTTATCGTTCTGATGCAGATTATTATTCTTTAGGTGTTAGGTAAGTTGGCGGTTCCCTCCGTTGTGGCGACCTCAGATTAATAAAGGGACTAAGACAAAAAGAAAATGAATAAATGAATGTTAGGTAAGTTAATCTGCTGAAAAATATGTTTGTTTTGATAATCTTTAGTCAAAATCTGCCTGTTTTTGCTTTTTAAAGGGTCGTTCTGTGAACGGAACACGCCGGGTCCGGCACCTCTGAAATCTGATCATTTTAATCAACTCATTTTACTGATCCCCCTCCTCAGCCACCCTCCACCCCAATCTGCTGTTCACTTTTACTTTAGTCCGTGACAACCAAACCCCGCCCCGGGACTTCACTTTCGTCCACAACATCTACATCCTAGCCTAACATGCCAGATCCATGATCCCAATGTGTTCAGGGACCTTACAATTCACAAATACACACTGGAAGTATGTCAAAATACTAAAATAAACGTCCCTGCATCTTCCAGTTTATGCAGTTTATTATTTAAAACTAAGGGTGTTTGATTGGACCTATTATGTAAAAATCACTTTTATACGTGGTTTAAAGACAGTTGTGTGGCAGCAGTGTGTGTGGCAGCAGTGTGTGACTATAACCAGTTTCTAATTATTAAAATTTCTTCTTCTTTCTTTTTGCATTTAAAGCACCTCCGGGTGCTCTGGTTTCCCCCACAAGTCTAAAGACATGTGAATATTCAGCCTAATCTCATGAGAAAACGTAAGTATTTTACGTTTTGCCAGTTTAGTAGCTAATTCAATGGTACGAGAAATGGTACGAATGGTACGATTTTAAAAAGGAGGCGTGGCACCTAACCCCACCCCTAACCCCAACTGTCATTGGGGGAGGAGCAAATCGTACTAAATTGTATGAATTAGATGGTACGAATTCATACGAATTAGCCACTAAATGAAAAAGTTACGAATTGGCGTGAGATTGTGTTGGAATATTAGTGTGTATGTTTTCCAGTACTGATTGTGGCTGGAAGGGCATCCGCTGTGTAAAACATATGCTGGAATAGTTGACGGTTCATTCCGCTGTGGCGACCTCTGAAATAGAGACTAAGCTGAAGGAAAACTAATGTTGTTATGATGATTTTTGCTGCTAGCTGGTGTAATTGGTTCTTGTTGCCTGGTTACATCAGCTGGCCCAGTCCAACCAGCCAAAGCTTGACCCACCATCACTAACCAGCAGGCCATCATTTTAATTAGATTTTTTTTGCATATATTTTCGGCTTCATTCTCCCTGCGGTGAAATTGAGTTCTCAAGGCATCAAATTCTCATTCTGGAATCTCACACACAACTGGCTATTAGTTTTTCCTCCAAAACATGGCATCTGAAAACTTTCCGACATTTTCTGGCTGAATTCTCCAAGTATTAACCAAAACTACGAAGCTTAAATCCTCGCTGCAGTCAAAACGGCTGAATGCTTTTTTCCAGTCTAATCGGTTGTTTGCTTATCAAGTGGATTTTCCTCTTGAAGCGCAGGATCTCGGCCTAAGCTCAGAAAACACTCTATTCAGAATCGCGCCGATGTCTCCAATTAAAAGCATTACCCAGTAATTACATACTGTCTGTGCACAGCAGGCTCACTGTAGGCTAATGAAATACAAATTCTGCACTGTGTTCTTCAATTACGCTAGATGATGTTTGTTGTTGTTGTTTTTTTCCTTCAGTTTTGATATACACTGGTCCAGCAGGCCTTATTCACATCTATTTAAAAGTATTTTTACAGCAAAAATCAGTCCAAGGCACTCAAAGTGTGGAAAAAATGTTAAAAAGGTTTTATTAACATGGATAGCTATGTCAATAAAGGCTTTTAAATATTTTTTTCCACAATTTCTGAGTGCCTTTACTGATTTTTGTTTATTCTGCTGAATCCCTTACCCAAAGAGCACCGATACATTATTTAAGCTATTATTTGAGCACTTTTTGTTTGATTTTGTATTTTTTTACTTTTGTATAAAGCCACACTTATTTAAAAGGATTTAAAAATAATTATTTATTTAATAAAAACGTTAATTTTTTTCTTTTCTTTAATTTTTCTTTCTTTCTTTCTTTCTTTCTTTTATTTATTCATTTAGATTTTACTTTATATATTGGTTATACCTGACAAATAATATAGCCATACATATATATTTATTTATTTATTTATGATGTAAAACTCTCTTTGAAGTATTGTATAAAACCTAAAGAAATTATTTATAAAGATTGCTTTAGGACTTTATTATTATTGTTATTATTATTGTTATTATCATTATTTTAGTGTTGTTGTTGTTATATATTTTTACTTTACATCTTGGTTATACTTGACAAATAATATGGCAATACTTCTTGTGATATTTGTATGCTTTTAATATATAAGCATTATACATAAGCATTATTTATATATCATTAAGTTATTTTTATTTATTCATTTATTTTTTTTCAGCTTAGTCCCTTTATTAATCTGGGGTTGCCACAGCGGAATGAACTGCCAACTTATCCTGCAAGTTTTTACGCAGCGGATGCCCTTCCAGCAGCAACGCATCACTTGGAAACATCCATTCACACTCATCCTCATATATAGATACGGACAATTTATTTTACCCAATTCACCTATAGCGCATGTTTTTGGGGGAAACCGGAGGAAACCCATGCCAACACGAAGACAACATGCAAAATAGTAGATATATTTTATTTTTTATGTAAAGTTTTATAAACTTCAAGACTTTCAAAAAAAGTTTTATTCCATTTTTATTTGTTATTCTTTATTACAATTATCATTACTATTATTCTTATTATTTAGTATTATTGTTATTGTTATTATTATTGAATATCATTATTTAGTATTATTGCTATTATTATTGTATATTTTTAACTTTACATCTTGGCCATACTTGAGAAATAATATAGCAATTCTTCATGTGATGTTAGTCTGCTATTAATAAATAAGCATTATTTATATATTATTTCATTTTTATTTATTTTAGCATTTAAAAATTGTATAAAATAATTTTATTATTATTTTTTATTTATTTATGTTTGTATATTTTTAATATTTAAGCAACATCTATTAGCAAAATAAGCAATGTAGTACATAATAAATATATAAACATGCATCATTTATTTATGACGTAAAACTCTCTTTGAAGCATTATGTAAACTTAAAGAAATGATTTAGAAAGAGTAGAATTTTAATTTTATTCTACAACAATATAGTAAGATTCTATTAGCACCTTAAAACTGAACACCTAGTTAATCTCATATACATAAACGATTAACATAGATGTATCAACAAAACAACTATGAAATATTAAAGAAATATTGATTTTGTAAGTCTGAAACTTCATATATAGTGTTTGTGTGTGTGTGTGTTTGAATGACTTTACGTAAACACTATGAATACTAATGAAATCAGTTTGCGTCCTAATCTATTTGTTGCTATAAATCTTTCATTTGTCAACTCTGCCAGGACCATTTCAGCAGCAGATTGCATTGATTTTCGGTGGACGCTGAGGACTTTTATTTGTCGGATGAAAATAGTTGTGTGCTCGCTTCGTGACTGGCTTGATCCTTAGCGATATTTCAGACAGGTCGGGGCGTAATTGAATTCATTAGGAACTTCATCAAGCGTATTCCCCGGTGAAGATGAAGCGAGTGTTATCCTGAAGATCCGTCTTTAATTGTATTGCCATTCGCGACTCCATTATTCTGCACTTTGATGTTCCGCAGACACAAAAAACACAATGAGGAGGATTTCCTATTTACCGCCGCACCTTCCGTCAGATTACAAGATAGCCTGAAGAATGGAGGAGACATGCTTTGAAATCTGTGGAGTGTTGAAGATACGCATCGCCTGCGAATGAGGAAACAGAAAAAAAGAAGAAAGAAAAACTGAGGAGAGATGCTTGCATATACTGCTACAGGCAAAGAAATGCTATAGTCATTTATTGTAAATATTAGAGTGTTTCCAAACCATTCTATAGTGAAGTATAGCAATTAATCTGTAGTGGGAAGTCGAAATTATTAGTTATTATTAAAACTTTTTCAAATATTTTTCAAATGATGTTAAACAGATTCAAGAATTTTTCATAGTATTTCCTAAAATATTTGTTTTTTTTTCAGGAGAAAGTCTTATTTGTTTTATTTTGGCTAGATTAAAAGCGTTTCCAATTGTTTTAAACCATTTTGATCATGCTACCCACTGTGCTACCATAAAGCCCCAACTTATGTACAATATAATATAATATAAACAATGTATTGTATACTCAAGTATACAATATAAGGTCCCACTTTATATTAAGTGGCCTTAACTAACATGTACTTACGCAGGAATTAATAGTTTGTTACAATGTACTTATTGTGTAAATACATGTATTTATTGTGTACTTATGCTTGATTAAATACCTGTATGTATTTACATTTGTAATTAACTTCTGTAATTACATTTGTAAATACACTGATGACCATTCCCTACACCTTAACCCACCCTTACCTACCCACACCACCAAACCTGTCCATAACCCCTATCCCAACTCAAGACCACCACAAGTGTTCTTAAATACATTATGAACACAGTAAGTACATTGTATTTAATTTTGATGCAAGTACATAGTAGTTAAGGACACTTAATATAAAGTGGGACCCAATATAAACATAAAAATCTGTTGAAAAATAAAATTGAACAAATGTCTGGATTTCAGTGTGCCTTTAACTCAACTTTCGAATACTTTAAATGTACTTTGCCCCAGTTGCTTTGTTTTAATTTACAAAAATGTATGTAAATCAATACTCTCAGGCCTGGTTTTCCATATTCAATAACCTCCACGGTTGAGAAGTGCAGAGGAGAACTTTGTATGCAACACCTGGTGCGCTCCTTTCTGGAAAACCTGCCAGGCATTAAAACTGTCGTCCGATATTAGGGATGTTGATGGGAATTTGGCAGAATGTTGGAAAGCAGTTAACAAGCAGCACCGCCGAGACCTTTAAAACAAAGGACAGTCGATGCGAGAGCTCAACAAAAAAGACGAACGCTTTCGGCGAAGCTCATCGCTGGGAAACTGCAATCAGCATTGGCCACGCGGGGTTATGCATGCAGTACATTAAACACAATTCTACCTCAGTGCACAAAATAAAGGCAAATGAGCAATGCTAAACATGCCCTGTAAACCTGCTGAAGGGACGGGACAGGTCATCAGTGGCCTGAAGTGAGGAGCTGCTCCTGGGCTTGGACTGTATTTGTTGAGTGCAGAAAAATGGGAGAGCGGACTTATGAATATGCCATGTAATTTCCCTCGTGGAGCAAAGTGTTCGGTGCATATGAGGTTATGTTGGTGCATGAGCTAATAGAGTGAGTGGCGGTGACTAGCTCCAGACGCAGCTGAATGCAGAGATGAGCGTCTGCTGCTGTTTCAGCTCTTGGCCTCACTGTGGCTTTGGCTTTGATCCTGCTTCTGTTAATTGCTCCCTTAGATAGACATTTTAAAAAATGCATTATGGAAACCAAAGAGAGAGAGAGACGGAGAGAGAGAGAGAGAGTGAGAGAGAGAGAGAGAGAGAGAGAGAAACTGCATATGTGATGTTGTATGTGATGGTGGATGGATGACAAGATACATTAGTTGATGCATTGATAGATGGCTATTAAAAACCAATAGAGGGAAGGAGGGATGGATGGGGAGGATAGGCATGGGGGAGCAAAAAGTTGGATGGATGGATGGATGGAAATGGTTGGAATAAAGATGGATGAATGGATGGGAAAAATGAATGATAAACAAAACGTTTATGAATGAATGGATGGATGGATGGATGAATAAATGGAAAATTGAATGATAGGACAAAAGGTGTATGGTTGACTTATGATGGAACAAAAGAGGTGGATAAATGTAAAAACAAACAAAATGGATGGATATAGTGGAAAAATTGATGAATGGATGGAAAAAAATAATGTTAGAACCAAAGGTGGATGTTTGATTGATAATGGAACAAAAGAAAGGGGTGGATGTAAAACAAGCAAATGGATAGAGGGATGGATGGATGGATGGATGGATAAATGGGGAAGCAAAAGGTGGATGGGTGGATGAATGGTACAGTGGAACAAAATATGAATGAATGAATAAATGTGGGGAAAAAGTAATGATAGAACAAAAGATGGATGGTTAACTGATGGTGAAAAAAAGAGATGGATGAATGTAAGAACAAACAAAAAGGATGGTTGGGTGGATATGGTGGAATGATAGATGGATGAATTAATGAATGGATGGATGGATGGTTGACTGATGATGGAACTAAAGAGATGGAGAAATGTAAGAACAAACAAAAAGGGTGGATTTATGGATATTGTGGAATGATGGATGGATGAATTGAATAATAGTTCAAAAGATGGATGGTTGATTGATGCTGGAACAAAAAGATGGATGGATGGTGGAATAAAAGATGGATGGATGGAATTGATGGAAAAACAAATTGATGGATAAAATGGATGGATGGTGGAACAAAAAATGGATGGATGGATATCGTGCAACAAGATGGATGGAGAAATGAATGAATGGAAAAAATGAATGATAGGACAAAAGATGGATGGTTGACTGATGATGGAACGAAAAAGATGGATGAATGTAAGAAGAAACAAAAAAGATGGATGGGTGGATATTGTGGGAGTGATGGATGGATGGATGAATGGGAAAATGTATGATATAACAAAAGATGGATGGTTCATTGATGATGGAACAAAAGAGGTGGATAGATAGATGGATTGACAAAAATGGATGTATGGTGGAACAAAAGATGGATAGATGAATAGATAGAGGGATAGATGGATATGGTGAAACAAACAATAGATGGGTGGATGAATGAATGGATGGAAAAATAAACGACGTGCAAAAGATGGGTGGTTGATTGATGATGTAACAAGATGAATGGATGGTAGAACAAATGTATGGATTGATGTGTGAATGAATGGACAGAAAAATGAATGATTTACAAGAGATGGGTGGTTGATTGATGGAATAAAAAGATAGATGAAGGAACAAACAAAAGGATGGATGGATGGATGATAGAACGAAAGAGATGGATAGATGGTTGATTGATGATAGAACATATGGATGGATGGACAAAAAATAGATGTATGGTGAAATAAAAGATGGAGGGATGGTGAAACAGAATATTGATGGAGGGATGAATGGATATGATGGGGTAAACGATGGATAAATAAATATATGGAGAATGGAAGAACAAATCAAAAGGATGGATTGATGACAGAATAATAGTTTGGGCTGTTGATGGTCCAACAAAACATGGAATGACAATTGAATGGATTGATGATGGACAAAAACAAAAGCGTAGATGTATGGATGAATGAAATAGAAATATAACAGTGATAGATGGATACCAAAGCAAAATGGATGGAATGATGGTTGAGTGGATTAATGGATGATAGAACACATTGCAAAGATGCATAGAACGATAATAAAAAGATCAACAGCCAAATTCAGAATGATGAATGAATGATGACAACGGAATATGTGATAGACAGATGAACATAACTCACCCAGCAGAGTTAAGCAAGTTCAGATAGTTCAGCTGATCTAATGCAGCAAACAATAATGAACTCCAGAAGAACTCTTGTCCAACATTTTGTATGGCATGAAAAGTACAAAACTAGAAGACGGGCAGATTTGATGTGGTGGCAGCAGCAGTAATATTACAGTAAATGTCATTTGAGAAGATTTGTTATGTTGATTGCAGCCGGAATATCATGCGGTGGAGTTTGTCACCCGTCTCCACTGCATTATTCAAAACACAGCGCACAGACCTGCTCAAAATTCAGTCCGGGTCTGCTGGCAATTGCTCTGTAACAGCTAACCATAATAGCTTTCCACTGCATATGGAAGAGCCATGATTAATCATATTTGGATGGCGACATTTGTAGCAGACCAAAAAAACAGTGATCCACCTTTAACTCTTTTCATTAAGGTGCTGCCAAAAAGATTTTTATATCTGTCAGGGTTTAAGACGGAGAGTATTTCTCATTTATGCTGTTAAGATTTGCTTTACATGACCTGTTTGAGAAAGCGCAGGAATCTACACCAGAGAGAACTCATTATTTCATAAAATGTAATCTTTAGAGGAGTTTAAAAGCGTACACTTTGGTGAGCTGAGGGGGAAAAGGGAAAGATGTGAGTTTCGGAAATCAGTTTCATCCATTTAAAATAGCCTCCTTTTGAAAACTCGCTCAACTCTTTAATGCAGTAAAGTGTGTCGTTTCTGACGGATTTGCAGAAATTAATATAGCTGCAAGCGGTAATTAGAGTACGTACATTTTCAGTAAAAACCTCTTAGAAAAAACAAATACAAAGTTCTTTCGTGAAACACACACAGGCTGAGAAGTCATGCCTAATTGGTTACTATATCAACTTTGGTAGCCCGTTCCACCACATCCCAAAAGTGCTCTATTGGATTAAGAACTGGTGAATGTGGAGGCCATTTGAGTACAGCGAACCCATTGTCATGTTCAAGAAACCAGTCTAAGAGGATTCACGCTTATTTGAGTTACTGTTGCATTTCTATCAGATGAAACCAGTCTGGCCATTCTCCTTTGACCTCTGGCATCAACAAGGCATTTGCGCCCACAGAACTGCCGATCACTGGATATTTTCTCTTTTTCAGACCATTCTCTGTAAACCCTAGAGATGGTTGTGTGTGAAAATCCTAGTAGTTCAGCAATTTCTGAAATACTCAGACCAGCCAGTCTGTCTACATGCATTAAGTTGCTGCAATGTGATTGGGTTTTTTGTTCTTCTGGAAAAAGTTTATTTTATTTTAGCTAGAATTAATAAAACATTTTAAGGTCAATATTATTAGCCCCCTTAAGCAATATATATATATTTTTAATGGTCTACAGAACAAACCACTGTTGTACAATGACTTGCCCTATTAACCTAGTTAAGCCTTTAAATGTCACTGTAAGCAGTAGTATCTTTAAAAATATCTAGTCAATTATTTAATGTCATCATGGCAAAGATAAAAGAATTCAGTAGATAATATAGAAAATAGTTATAAAAACTATTATGTTTAGAAATGCGTTGAAAAATTCTTTGCGATAAATAGAATTTGGGAAGCAAAAAATACAGGGGATAAAAAAATTAGAAGGGTCTAATATTTCTGACTGCTATTAAAATAATAATAAGACTGTATATGTTTGCAGCAGCAATGTGTTATATTCTCAATCTGCAAGTCTCTGTTTATTGCTCTTCCATAATAACCAAAGCAGCAGCAGCAGTGTAGCAGATATATTACATCAAGACCAAAGCCATCAACATTGCCATATACATATTTATTACCATACTAAACTCTGCAGAACAACTATAGATAGTATGATAGAATAATAGATCAACAGAGTAGAATCATGACATAAAGAACAATAAATAGCAAAAAACAACAATAAAACAAACATTAAAGCAATGGACAGAACAACAGATTGATAGAAGGACAGATGGAATAACAGTATGTAGCTTGACAGAATATGAGAAGGAACATCAGAAAGAAAGAAAAAAGGAAACAATAAACAAATCAACATGGGAGAGACAGATAAATAGTACAACAGCACTGTAGAACAAAAGACTGAACAACAAAACAACGGATCAAACAAATACATACAGCCGAAAAAAGAACAAAAGAAGTATCTGTGATAAATGTAGAGCAACAGCGTGACATTACAGTGTTTGATGCTGTGAAAAGGGGCGGGATAAAAGATTATGCAACACTGACAAACCAGCTATTGTTCCATATTTTACATTTCTGCACAGATTTATTGGTCTCACGCATATACATATTACTAATTTGCAGGTCAGAGTTCACCAGACTTGAACTTTAAATGCAGCAACATGTGAAACTTGTCACACAAGCTTGCGTTTCCAGTCTGACACACTCGCAAATGTATGAATTGAAATCAATGAGGTGAAAAGTGAAGCATGACCACGACTTTTAATTGTTGCTTACATCATCGAGGCCATAACGTTTTTTGGCTAGAGTCGACAACATTAAGGCTAAAGCAGGTCGCACATCAGAAGCGCCGCTCGGCAACGCGCATCGCCATGCATTTTAGAATTCTAAACATAGGTTTCTATCAGGGTACACACACCAGCGCCGCAAGTCAGCAGCTGTCCGTGGCACCCAGCCACGACTCCGGACACTCTTCACATGTCTGCCACGCCACAGAGCGCCATCTGATTAGTTTCATTTTAAATAGCATGCGAATGTGCGCACCTGATGTGTGATACTTTCAACTGTCATGTGTACACCGTGTCACGGCACTGAGCATCCAGTGTGTTAATTTTACAACAACAACAAAGAAAAAAAAACATGCTCATTGTTAATATGTGCCCAGGGCTAATTTTTTTGAGAACCGATAAATATATACCCTGGGCTACATGTGCTTGCAGTTTTTGTTTACACATAAATCCAATAGAGGGCCCTGTGTATATTACAATCTCAAACATGTTACTCTGGCACGCTTCATTTGTGCCATTTCTGGTAAATCCACCTGAGGGCATTGTGTATATTTCTGCCAGTCTTATTGTCCTACTTGTGTGTGTTAGAGAATATCGGCTTGTCGTCGCCCATTAAATATTAGCTTAATATTGACTGACCCACCCTAAACCCAACCGATATTCATTCATTCAAATTCTTTTTGACTTAGTCCCTTTATTAATTTTGGGGTCGCTACAACTTATCCAGCATATGTTTTACACTGCGAATGACGTTCCAGCTGCAACCTATCACTGGGAAACACCCATACACTCCTTCACACACACACATACACTACGGAGAATTTAGCCTACCCAATTCACCTATAGCGCATGTCTTTAAACTGTGAGGGAAACCAGAGCACTCAAAGTAAACCCACTTGAAAACAGGGAGAACATGCAAACTCCACACAGAAATACCAAGAGACCCAGCCGAGGCTCGATTCGGTGATCTTTTTGCTGTGAGGCGATTGTGCTACCCACTGCACCACTGTGACGCCCTAACCCAACCGATAGTGTTTTCATAACAAAATTTGAAAAGAAAAACCATTGCGGCCACATGCTTCCACCATGATTCTTTTTGGATTTTGTTTTACCTGGCTTCTGGAAATGTCCTTTATCGGACTTAAACCCAGTCTGCACCGATTTGCGTCCAAAGTCTGTTCATGGTGTTTGTGATGCGCTACCAAGCAAAACAGTCAGCAAGTACATCGGGAAAAGGAACAGAAGTTGTTTGTGGCATCATACTGTTCATTTCACACTTGAACTGCAGCCATTTGTATGTGCGAGCACATATTTGTTCTCAGAAATGTATCCCTGGGCACATATTCCCAATGAGCTGGTGTTGAGAATTTTTTTTTTTCAAATATTTTTTATTTAGTTTATATATATATATATATATATATATATATATATATATATATATATATATATATATATATATATATATTTAGTTTTTGTTTATTTATATGTACGTTTTTAATCATTTAGTTTTTTCTATTAGTTTTTTTTTTGTTTTAAGATTGATCTGCGTTTGTTTGCATTATTGGCTAGGGATAGAAGTGAATTCCTAATTAAGTCAGTTTTAAATGTGAACTGAGTGATAATGAAGATGAAACTGAATTGTTGAATCCGAAACAGCCCTGTAGAGTTGCACTGAAATAATCTTTTAATCAATCTGCTAAATTACAAACACACACACACACACACACACACACAGGTCTCTCTTGCCCATTAACTCCTCTAGGTAAAATATTTAACATGTAGCCATGTAGGAGAAATGCATTAATCCCACATGAATCAGTGACTGCATGTAGGTGTGAAGGCGAGCAGGTCATGAAGGGCAGGAAAAGTTTTTGTTGTACCGCTGATGAAAAATGCATGAGATCTACTCCAGAGGGCACTACCATCGTATCTTTTTTTTTTTTTTTTTTTTTGGTGGTTCGTTTTATGGCTGAAAGAACGAAAGAGGGTGGAAAAAAATCAAGCATTTTCAAAGTTGAACATAGCTAAAGCTAATTGGAGAGAATCAAATTTCTTTTACTTAGCAATAACAAAGATTGTCTGCGGTTTTATTTTTGTATATAATGAAATGATGATCATTGTAAAAACCCATTAAAAATGTAGATAAATAATTAATTAACTGTCATTTTTGTATTACACCAAATATGTATTGAATATATATAAATAAATAGCCAGTCTTGGAGAGCAGAATAGAGTTCTTTTAAATAAAAATAAAAAACCTCTTATACCCATCTCAAGCTTGTAAAATATAACACATTAAACCTGTAAGGGAAAATAGCATTTCTTGGTTTACACTGGACCCATTATGTCATTTTGAGTTTGTCAGACAAAGGTAATAACAAAGAATAAAAGAACATAAAGAAAAACTCAAACCCATTTTCCAAACAAACACTTTCCCATGTTTTGTGACTCGGCAAAATAATTCAAACAATGTTTTTGGAGGTTGCTTTGGAACTTAAATGCAGTTCTAAGACACAGAAAAGTGTTGTAGATGCGAGGAAGAAGTTGATGTGTCTGTATTTGCGATGTTTCATCATTTCAGCTTCACATCCCTCCTCTGTTTTTCTCGCTCACTTTGATTAATGACTCGTGTTACATCCAATTCAGCTTTACTGACACGACTGCACCGCTGCGACTGCTCATTCCAGATCATAACACTCGCTGATAAACACATACACACAGGAAACACTCATACACATAAACACACTCAAGATCCGGAATACAGTAAAAGCTGGAAAAATATGAAATATTATTGTAAATGCAGATGAATGCATTTTATTTGATTATATTGCAAAAAAAAAAAAAAAAAAAAATATATATATATATATATATATATATATATATATATGTGTGTGTGTGTGATTCACACATGATCCTTCAGCAAGCATTCTAACGCCCCATTCACATGGGGCTTCAGCGTCAATTCTTGACAATAGCAGCGTCAGCCAATGAAATTCAGTCAGCATTAGGCCACTGTCTAAGCTGGTGTATTTGCATACAGCGATCTGATTGGCTGACGCTTCTATTACCGCTTGAAAAGTTCAGCAGGTCCCAACTTCTGCAGCGAGCAACGCCTCTGAAGCGGCGCCGACGGATCCACAATGCAGTTCGGCAACGCCTGACGTCACCTACTCAAAGTGAATGGCGAGCTCCATGTGAATGGGGCGTAATATTACAATTTTCATTGTTATTAATGTATAAACCAGTGCTTCATATTTCAGAAACTAATAACATTTTTTTGTGTTATTTGATGAAGTTGAAACTGAATTTATTTTAAACAGATTTATTAATAATATAAATATAATATAAAGTAAATAAAATAGTTACTTCTTCAAAATAACATTTGATTAATTTTAATGTATCTTTGTTTAATAATAATTCATCCATTTATATTTCTTCAGGTTATTCCCTTTATTCATCAGGGGTCGACACAGCGGAATGAACCACTAACTTATCCAGCATGTTTTACACTGCGAATACCCTTCCAGCTGCAACCCAGTACTGGAAAACACCCGTTGCATTCACACACATACACGATGGCCCAGCTGAGGCTCGAACCAGTATCCTTCTTGCTGTGAGGCGACAGTGCTAACCATTGAGCCACCGTGTTGCCCCATTAATAATAACAATAATAAAGGTCTTACAGAACTCAAACTTATGAAACAGTTTACCAAATAATGATTTAATGTTTTTTAATTTTATTTTTAATTTTGCTAACCTGCATGATGAGAATTGAATCCTAAATTTCAAATTGTGAATACTTTTTATGAGCTCTAAATATACTGTATCAGCTGATTTGGATTGGAATTATTATATTTAAACAAACATTTACTTATTTATTTATATATTAAAACAAGTCATATCATTCACTTTCCTCCTCTTAGTCCTTGATTTATCAGGGTTCACCACAGCAGAATGAACCGCTAATTAACAGCTCAAATTTTAAATAATATTTTAAAATATAATAAAAAAGGCAGCATGGTGGCGCAGTGGGTAGCAAAATCGCGTCACAGCAAGAAGGTCGCTGATTTGAGCCCCAGCTGGGTAAGTTGGCATTTCTGTGTGGAGTTTGCATGTTCTCCCCGTGTTCATGTGGGGTTCCTCCGGGTGCTCCGGTTTCCCCCACAAGTCCAAACACATGCGCTATAGGAGAATTGAATAAGCTAAATTGTCCATAGTGTATGTGTTTGAATGAGTGTGTATGGATGTTTCTCTGTGATGGGTTGCAGCTGGAAGAGCATCCGCTGCATAAAACGTGTTGGATAAGTTGGCGGTTCATTCCGCTGTGGCAACCCCAGATTAATAAAGGGACTAAGCCGAAAAGAAAATGAATGAATGAATAAATATAACCTATTACAGTTTTTAATATTGTTTCATCCAAAACCAACAAACATTAAACAAATAACTGGCATAATTAAATATGTTGTACAGCTCTCATTTTAAACTGAACTAACTCTAACTTATGTTGTCCAAGGCACCATTCATCGTACAGTGTGCTCAAATATGCACAAAAACACAAAACCACAAGGGATGACCGAATCATTTCGAAGCTGGATGAGAAATAATTTCCATGTTAGTCTCTTAGTTCCCCTCGGACGTCCAGTAATTGATTTTTTTAAACCTCTTTTGTCATCAGTCCAAACCCAGTCTGTGCTCTCTCAGCTTTTCCACGTCTGTGTCTTTCTTAGCAGTTTTTGTCCACATGAGGCCACGAGACACAGACACTCACACTTTGTTTTCAGTGTGGCCTAATAAACTGAAATGCTGTGAAATGGCATGCATCACAGCATGCATTAATGTAATTTAGCAGTTTTTACCCATGTGGTAAATAGGTATTAACAATTGTAATTTGCTATGAAACTGAAGTTAAGATCTGCTATTGTGACGTACATCCACTTGAAATAGTCCTGAAATGAGAAATAAATACAGAGTGGCACATGATTTTGTTATTTGGGAACTGATTGGATTGTTGAAAGATGGATGTTGCTAACAAAATGAAAGAAGATTGACAAATGGATGAATTCAGAGAAGAAAAGAGACACATTAATAGCCCCTCCTAAAAACACTGATAACTCCATCCTAAAGGACTGATAGCCCCTCCCTAAAGGATTGATAACTTCCCCCTTAAGGACTGATAGCACCTCACTAAAAGGGTGATAGCTCTGCCCTGAGAGACTGATAGCCCCTCTCTAAATTACTTAAAAGACTGATAGCTCCACCCTAAAAGATTGATCATCCCTCCATAAAAGACTGATAGCTTCGCCCTCAGGGACAGATAGCCCCTCCCTAAAAGACTAATAATTTCACCCTAAAGGGTTGATAACTCCATCCTCAATGACTGATAGCTGATCCCTAAAAGAATAATAACTCCACCCTAAGGGGTTGATAACTCCACTCTCATTGACTGATAGCCCTTTCCTAAAAGTCTAATAACTCCACCCTAAAGGATTGATAACTCCACTCTCAATGACTGATAGTCCCTCCCTAAAAGACTAACTCCAGCCTAAAAGATTGATAACTCCACCCTCAATGACTGATAGCCCCTCCCTAAAAGACTAACCCCACCCTAAAGGATTGATAACTCCACTCTCAATGACTGATAGCCCTTTCCTAACAGACTAATAACTCCACCCTAAAGGATTGATAACTCCACTCTCAATGACTGATAGTCCCTCCCTAAAAGACTAACTCCAGCCTAAAAGATTGATAACTCCACCCTCAATGACTGATAGCCCCTGCCTAAAAGATGCAAACTCCACCCTAAAGGATTGATAACTCTACTCTCAATGACTGATAGCTCCTCCCTAAAAGACCATTAACTCCACCCTAAAGGATTGATAACTCCACCCTCAATGACTGATAGCCCCTCCCTAAAAGACTTCACCCTAAAGGATTGATAAATTCACCCCCGTGGACTAAAAGTACCTCCCTAAATACTAATAACTCCACCCTAAAGGAATGATAACTCCACCCTCAATGACTAATAACCCCACCCTTATGCATTGATAACTCCACCCTCAAAAACAGATAGCCCCTCCCTAAAAGGCTAATAACTCCACCCTCAATGACTGAAAGTCCCTCCCTAAAAGACTAATAACTCAACACAAGAGGATTGATAACTCCACCCTCAATGACTGATAGCCACGCCCTCAAGTACTGATAGCCCCTGCCCTAAAGGCTGATAGCTCCATCCTAAAGGACTGGTAGCCTCTTTCTAAAATTCTAATAACTCCTCCCTAAAGCATTGATAACTCCATCCTTAAGTACGGATAGCCCCTCTCTGGATGACTAAAAGCCCCCTCAATAAGCTCGGCCTAAAAAAACAATACCCCTTCCTGTAGGATGGATACCTCCTCCCTAAATGACTGATAGCTCTGCCCTAAATAACTGATAGCCCCTCCCTAAATATCTGATAACTCCACCCTAAAGAACTTCTAGCCCCTTCCTAAAAGACTAATAGCTCCACCCTAAAGGATTGATAACTCCACCCTCAAGGATTGATAGCTACACTGTAAATGACTGATAGCTCCACCCTATAGCACTGAAAGCACCACTCTGATAATTCCACACTAACAAACTGATAGCCCCACCCTAAATTGCGGATAACTCCACCCTAAAGGCCTAATAGCTCCGCCCTAAAGGAATTCCATGTGACCAGAAGTGAAGAAAAGTTGCTTCAAGGGGGAAGGGAAGGTTACAGTATTAGATTAAAACATATGAATGCTAATAAATTCAAATACAATAATATAAAATATCAAACAACCAAAAAAAAACAACAACAACAAAATAACAAGAACTAATATGTACATATAAAAAATAAGAAGAGTAAATTATGATTTCACTGCGACCTTAAAATAACAACGCTCTTAGGCGTTGTAGTGAGCATGAGCGTGTTTTCCTGACCTCATTCACATTCATACTCCTGCAGGATCTCCCTGAAGCAGAACGTGCACCGCCAGGGCTCATGGGAAATGTAGGCATGTGACGCTCCTCCACCTCAGGCTTTTTTCATCTCTCCTGCTGTCTTGATGAGCAGAAGGGCATGAGCTCCAGATACAGAGGTCAGTCGCAGCAAACCATCTACAACACGCAGGTGTTCTGTGCTCCAGCAAATGCTTTTTCTTTAAAGAACAAACATGAAGTCACGCTCTCTGCTGCTGAGGCACGAATTAATCAGTCGAAAGGCTGTTCGGAGTGGATGAGTCTTGATTTTAATTTAAGCAATGGCGAGCAGCAATTAAAAATGAAGCAGTCATACTTACGACAAGCTAATTAGATTAGTTGAAACAGAAAATGTGGTGCCAAGTGTCATTTTTCTAATGTAAAACGCTCGACTCTGGTGGAGTTTGAAGGAATGTGCTTGGTTTAATTAAATCTAAATAACTGTCCTATGAGTGTGAAGAGAGAGTCATAGCCAAGGAGCTATAAACAGCAGCTGAAAATCAAACACGCTCTTATCTTTTGCCAATTTGCTGGTTAGTTTGCTTTCTTTCCTCAGATGCAAGATTGATTCAAAAGAAGTGATTCAAAAACAATGAATCCCTTTTGTCTGTGTCCAGTATCTTCTCTATATGAAATATATGAAGGCTATTTTAAAATGCATGTGAAGTGTAGGAGTGCTCCGGTGAGCTCCAGCACAAACACATATTATGAACATCTCGACATGCGAAAGTGTTCCTCCGTATGTTTTCATCGAAGTTGTTTACAATACTGATAAATCCACAGAATTTGAAATGTAGTCAAATGTGTAAACATTTAGCAGTGGTTAGCGTTTTTGCCTGTGTATGTCTCTGAGACAAAGCAGCAGCATTAATGCTAAAGCTTTACATCAACGTGAAACTATCAACAAAAGCCTAACCGCTATTATGTTTACAAATACAAGCGCAGCCGTTTAGAGATCATTTCTGGTTAATGATGTCAGAATTGACCGGTATTTTGGAACAGATGTGTAAATAGGCTTTTACAGAAAAATTCCGGAACGACCTCGCCTGTGCCAGCAGAGCTTGTTTAAATTTGAATTTAGCACTTGTTCCGTTCTGGAAGACGTTCTGGAATTTTTCCGGATATTTACCAGTATCACTGTGTGAAAGGGGCTAATAAGTGTGTATAGATGTTTCCCAGTACTGGGTTGCAGCTGGAAGGACATCTGCTGTGTAAAACATATGCTGGATAAGTTCATAACATTTCATTCCGCTGTGGTGATCCCTGATGATTTACTTTACTTTTGAACTTTGATATAGATAGTTTGAAAATGGCATTTGATTTAATATGTTTAATAATTATAATATAATAAAAAATGTCAAATGTATGCAGTATTACTAATTTAAAATTTCCATTGTTTAATTTTCAAAAAAGCACATTTATTTTTGCCCAAAATCCCTGATGTTTTTCGATTATATACACTTATTTTATTGTTTTTTAATTTTTTACATTTTTTTATTTGATTTATTTATTTTTTTACCTGGTCATGTGTGCTTTGAATCGAATATTCTCAGGTTTTCATTTCATTGCATCCTATAATAAAATGCTCATTACACTGTAAAAATGTTAAACTAATCTATTTTTTGTTGCTTTATCTTATTTTAATAAGTTAATCAGGTTTTAAGAAACATTTTTATGTTATACAAAGTTGAACTTAATATTTTAGTCAGTTTAATAAATGTAAGTTGAGACGACTAGAAAAGTTTGGTTTGAAGTTTCAAAAATTGCATTCAACTAAGAAATTTAAGGCGATAAGGTTTTTTTTGCACTGTATAACCCCTACGTAATACTCCAATGAGTGTCTTTTTAAGGGATAAAGCCTTATTTCCATCCCTTAAAAATGCTCAAAACTCAAAACTGTTGGGTTGATTTGCCGTTAATTTAAGTTTAACTGAAAAAAATTAACCCAACTTCAGGATTTGCCAATTTTGACTCAATGCTGGGTTACGACAACCCAGTATTTTTTCCTTAGTCTTTGTCTCCACAGCCTGTAAACTGCACTTAGTCATATTACAAAAGCTGCTTTGGCAGCTCACCGGTCAGTATTTTCCACTCTTGATGTTCAGAAACACAAACAAAAAACACTTTAAGAGATTTAAGCATTCTTATTGATCATTTAGGTCATCAGTGTTTATTATAGCTCTTATTATTAAAGCGATTCCAATAATATAACTCCTTATGCTATTGTCTTATTGTTGTGTTGTGGACTCCATGCTTTACAAAACGCTGGGATCCACACAATTCCTTAATGTTGTCCCAGTGTAAATCAATTATATTAGCTTAATAGGGTTTACAATTTTAAGTAGATTAAACATAAAAAATAAAGATGTGCACCCAAACAAAGCCTTAAGCATTGTGTTGTTTGAGTTCATTTTAAATAACTAGAATAAGCAGCAAAACTCTTTTTTTAGTCGAAACTGTGGGGTTAATCTGGTGTTAAATTAAGTTTAATTGAAAACAAATTAACCACACATTGGATTTGTCCATTTTTGACCCAACACCGGGTTACGGCAATCCAGCATAATTTTTCTTTAGAGTCGGTCTGTGTCTCCACAGTCTGTAAACTGCAATGTAAACACTTAATTTTATTACAAAAGATGCTTTGACAGTTCCACTTATAGTTCGCCGGTCAGTATTTTCCACCCTTGATGTTAAGAAATACAAAAACACTTTAGGAGATTTAAGCAATCTTATTGGTTATTAAAGTGATTGACAAGGTGCGCGAGCGCGCGACGTGTCTGAGGAGAGACGAGGTGGGGAGGGGTGAGAAGGGTGCATGACGATGCCTATTTGAGGACCGGGAGGGAGACGCAAGATTACCGGGAGATCATCACTCGTTTGCGGGCATCCGGAGACTCGCGAAACTTCCCGTCCTACTCATAATTCTCTCTTCATATAGCCGTAAGCCTATTACATATCCATAGAACACTGTGATATAACCGCGCTCGGATCGGATCGCTTTCTCACTGCAATAGAACCGCTCCAGGGTTCGTTTCAGTCGAGCCGAGACCAACTCATTCAAGCGATCTCAGAGCGATTACTTTGGCGCGGAACAGAGCGCGAATGCCCTGTTCACATATGCCAATCGAACCGCGCTAACTGGGCAAACGAGATACGTTCCGAAACAAAAGTGTAGGTGTGAAAGCACCCTGTGTCTCCACAGTCTGTAAACTGCACCGCAAACACTTCATTATATTACAAAAGATGCTTTGACAATTGAAAACGTGGCCCGCCAGGTCAGTATTTTTCATTCTTGATGTTCAGAAACACACACACACACACACACACACACACACACACAAAACATTTTATTAGATTTAAGCCTTCTTATTGGTTATTAAGGTGATCAGTGTTTATCAAAGCTCTTATTATTAAAGCGATTCTAATATAACTCCTTATGCTATTGTCTTATTGTCCTCCTTCATGGCGTCTCAATGCAAATCAATTAAGTAACTTAATAGTGTTTACAATTTTAAGTTGTTTGATCATAAAACAATTAAGCTGTCCCCCAAAAAACCTCAAGCATTGTGTTGATTGAGTTCATTGTAAATAACTAGTCAGAACAAGCAGCAATTTTTTTCAGTCAAAACTGTTGGGTTAATCTGCTGTTAAATTAAGTTAAAAAAATAATAATAACCCAACGTTAGATTTGTCAATTTTTGACCCATCGCTGGGTTATGATAGCCTAGCATTTTTCTTTAGAGTCTGTCTGTGTCTCCACAGTCTGTAAACTGCACCGCCAACAATTCATTATATTACAAATGACGCTTTGGCAATTGAAAATGTGGCTCGCCAGGTCAGTATTTTCCACTCTTAATGTTCAGAAACACACACACACACAAAAAAAACACTTTAAGAGATTTAAGCATTCTTAAAAGTTTTTAAGGTGATCAGTGTTTATATTAGCTCTTATTATTAAAGCGATTCCAATAATGTAACTCCTTATGTCATTGTCTTATTGTCCTCCTTCATGTCGTCTCAATGCAAATCAATTAAGTTAATAGTGTTTCCAATTTTAAGTTGTTTGACTATAAAACAAATAAGCTGTCCCCAAAAAACCTCAAGCATTGTGTTGATTGAGTTAATTTAAATAACTAGTCAGAACAAGCTGCAAAACTCTTTTTTAAGTCAAAACTTTTGGGTTAATCTGCTGTCAATTTAACTTTAACTGAAGAAAAAAAAAATTAACCCAACGTTGGATTTGTCCATTTTTGACCCAACGCTGGGTTATGACAACCCTGCATTTTTTCTTTAGAGTCTGTCTGTGTCTCCACAGTCTGTAAACTGCACCGCCAACACTTCATTATATTACAAAAGATGCTTTGGCTGTTGAAAACGTGGCTCGCCAGGTCAGTATTTTCCACCCTTGATGTTTAGAAACACAAAAAAAGCCCAAAGACATACAGTCTCTCGCAAGCTTTTTGCCCTATCGTCTGCTGTTTGATGTACTGAGAGTGAAATTGTATTCCCTCACTGGGTTTGTTTGCTTTTCTTCAATGCGTCTGTCATGGCAGCAAATAATAAAAAAGAACAGAAGCAACCATTTGGAGTGTTTTCTCCTGCTGAGATCAATAAAAACATTTCATTCTGTGGAATTGCGCCAAGACTCTTCTGGTTCCTGGAGGTGTCCGCTCCGGTCTAAAATAACCAGCAATAACACCAGTCCGCGGGCTTTTGGATGCGAAAAAGCCTTGCGACATCAAAGTGACCCATAATGAAGAGGAGAACAAGTGTTCACCTCTGTTTAAGACCAAGACAGAGAAGATCCAAAGCACAAACCGCATTACTGAAGAAAACGAAGTCTGTTTTCTAGGATGGTTGCCAGGGTGTTGCTATGTGGCTGCTACGTTATTCCAAGTAAAAAGAATCCACATTCTGTTTTCTGTGATGTCATGATCCCTACGTAGGGTTCTTATTTTGCACACTGTAGTAGAGGCCTGTTGTGAAGGTCAAACAGTTTATAATACATGTTTTTAGAGTGCAACAGGTTCACTCTGTATGTGTTAAGTCCAAGAGAGTCTCTGCCAACCTGTTTAACGGAAAATTGTGCCAGTTTGTTGCATTAGAAGAGCTCCCAAATACTATTAAAGCACATTTCACATGTGTCATGCACTCAAACAAATGTTTTTGCCACTTGTTCAAACTAGTTATTTTAAATGATCTCAACACAATTCTTGAGTTTTGTTGGAGGGAAACTTAATTGTTTTATGTTGAGTCAACTAAAAATTGTAAAAAACTATAGTCCTTTTTTACATTTAAGCAATTTAAGCGGGTTTCTCAGAAGCAGAAGTCATCATAGTTGGTGAACTTAGAGGACAGTGAATGGGAGAGTACAACAAATCATTTTATACAATCCTATTTGCTGAAACAATAAAAGAAGAATGCCACGATGGTGTTATCGAGACTTTCAGAAAAAAAGAAAACAATTGTGTGAGACGGATAACGGCAGCCAGAGGAGAGAATAACGTCAAGTTTACTCTCGACCCCATAGAAATGCATCGCACAAGCGGTAATTCGTTTTTTTGTAATTTGTCTCAAAGATGATATAATACAACCATAAATTAATATAAATGTTCATCCTTAAAAAAAAAAAAAAATATTAAACATTTTAAGGATTTAAAATTATGATGACTGTTAAACACATCTAAACAAGTCTTGTGAAAGGGGTCCATTAAGTTATTTTTGTACTGTGTAGAGACCACAACACAACTATAAGATGATGACATATGCAATTATATTATTGGAATCACTTTAATGATGAGAATTATAATAAACAGTCATAACCGTAATAACCAATAAGAATCCCTAAGCAACAAGAATCCAGACAGCAAAACTGCAGTGTGTGTTTAAAATGAGCAATAATCTCAATAATCCAATCGATGTGCACTTCAGAAAAAAAAAATTGCTGTTTGTTCAAACAAAATTAAAATGAGCTAAAACAACACAATTCTTGAGTTTTTTCAGTGACAACTTAACTGTTTATGTAAAAAAAAAAAAAAAAAAAAAAAAACACCTGCCACCGGGACGTCTTTTGCGGTCTCCAGAAACGTCTGTAAAGGTATGTTTTCAAAATGAGCCTGGGTTGGATTAATAAGAAATATAAATGAATAGTATATTAATCATTTACTTATACTCATTCTAAATAATCTTAAAAAAACACCAACTATCCTTAAATAACTGGTTCATAAATAAAGCAATACATAATTTAGTAATAATCATTAACAAAGTATGAAACCACAATTATACATGTGCTCATAAGTCAAGAAAACAGCGTTTGTAGCTGTATTTATAAACTGTTTGCTAACATCTATTAATGTAAAGTTCACAAAGAAAGAATTCACTATTTGCTAATGCCTAATAAAAGATTCATATTGTGTAGTTATTATAAAGTGTTGCCCAGTTATTTTTCATGTTGTGAACCTGCCTTTAGGCTGTTTTTGAAAGATGCAAAAAAAATGCACACCTACGACCATGACCCCTAGATCTCGAGCAGCATGACTTAACCTGAAGCCACGTTGCTCTCATTTCTTCTCAAGCAGGGGTTGAGAAATCTCATTTGCGCCTCTTGAAGCAATAATGACTCGTGCAATAAAAACACATGGAGCTCTTGATAGCCCAGAGAGGAGATTTCCAATGCGCTTGATATGTTTGCACTGCGCAATTGGATGATTTCGAGTTTGAACAGATGTAAAAACTACAGAGAGCTGTGCCCGAGCCGCGCCGCTCTTGAGATTGAATCCTCCTGTGGGTGGATTTCGCCATGTGTTCAGATCAATTAATTGATTTTATGAATCCGCGGTTATCGTCTGCGTCACGTCTGAATTACCATAAATATGAGTTTCAGACTAAAAGTGCTCACGTCCTCATTGAACTCTGGGAAATGTTATGAATGATCCGAAGGCCTGTTTCCTGAATTAAATCACTGAGGGTGATGCCTTCTGGGTGCTTCTGCTTATCTATTTTGACATATTTTTTTTCCTCGTTCATTGTTATGGTTATTACGGTGTCAGTCATTGCGGTTGTGAGAGTGAATTCTGCATTTATATGTGCACGTCTCTACTGGAATTTTGCAGCGTCTACTTGTTTTGAAGGGTTTTTTGTGAATGTCCAACTATGAATAAATCTAAACTCATTTTGATTAGTAATGTGCATGTTAAGCACTTCATTTTTAACTCTAAAGGTGATTTAAAGCACCACGAGGATGGTGACGACCAGGTTCGAGTCCGGGGAAGAGCGGTTCCAGAAATCAGGTAAGACAAAAACAGAATCCAAATAATAAAGTGAACGAGTTCATAACAGGGTGAGAATGTGGTGAAATCCGAAAACGTGGTCAAAATCAGACGAGGGCTTTTCTTTTACTGGACGGCTTTTGTAAATCGTTGCTTGGGTTTAGGGAAGCAAGCGGCCGGGCTGGTCAATCGGTAAAACCTGTTGGGTTTAGGGAAAGAGGAGGAGGAGGGTGGGTTGGCCGGTTGCCCAGTCAATCATTCAGTCATTTAGTCAGTCAGACAGACGGTTCACTCGACAGGGGCCTCCAGCAACTTTACGAGAGAACAGCGCAGGTGTGAACGGCATTCACGAGAGACGCTCGAGATGCGAAAAAATCCACACAGCGGCCTCTCGCGGATTCTTGAAAACAAAAACTGCACAAATACCTACCTCCCGGGACGTATATACATTTCTGAAGAGCACCAAATAAGTCCCAGGAGCTACGTTTTTTTTTGGCAATTTTTGTATTCACGATTCCACCAGAGGTCGATGTGTTCACTTTTGAGATCTCAAATTTGTTTAACGCAGGGAGAACATGCAAACTCCACACAGAAATGCCAACTGACCCAGCCAAGGCTTAAACCAGCGACCTTCTTGCTGTGAGGCAACAGCACTACCTACTGCACCACTGCGTCGCCTGTTATTTTAGTTGTTTATTTTATTTTTTTGGATTCTGTTTTTGTCTTAACCACTTTCTGGAACTGTTCTGCATCGAACTCGAACCTTGTCGTTTTGATCAACTCCTCTGCGTCTCAAGTACGCCGACGGACATGGCAAGCTAACGGGACAAACTGGTAACAGTGGGAAATCTGTCCACATGGAGATAAGCTGTTAGCACGAAAAGGAACAACGTCATACCGCTTCATAGCATTCATTTTAAAAATGAAATGCAGCCATACGTACCTCTGGCTACATAATTCACAATCTCCAGAAACAAATATAGAGCTACGTTTTCAGAAAGAGCCTATGTTGCATTTTGCTGTATGTGTAGTATTTTGTATTTCCTATATTATAAAAAATGCCAAAACCTTAAAATATTTATATTTTTCTAAACATACTGTCACATACTGTCATAAACCCAATACTCAAGCACAATGACCAAACATTGTGCACCAAAGTCTTACTCATAGCTTCATTTGTACAGCCTTGGGCAGTGTTTACTATAGCTCCAATTCCATACGGTCCTTTTTACATTTTCTTCGAGAGCTTTGAAGCTCGTCATAACTACCTTTTCCAGCTCCCGGCATCAAGAAGCAGAAAAGAAAAGCCGAAAAGCTAGAATGCAGTCTTTGAGAGCCGGTGTCGATACAGCAGAAGTGAAAGAGAATGGCTAATACGTCTGACGTGACGACCGATCGATTACCACCCTTCCCGCTGTGTTTTTTTAGCCCGAAGACCACGAGGCTGGATTTTTTAAAGTTCAGCTTCTGCTTCTGTCGGTTCTGCACAGAGTCAGCAAGAGCTCCGATGCACACCATGTCAATAAGCATTAAAATGAGTGAGGAAAAGAGGACGGCGTATTGAATGCGAGGCTGAAACACAAGCAGCTCTTAATGTCAATGCTGTCTGAGGAGCATTGGAGACTCGGGCTGTAAGAGTAGCGATGCTTTAAGATCTACTCAACGCATGACCCAAACTCCTGTCTTAACCTCTGCTTATTTAGGAGTGACAACCCAAAATACATTTACCTTGCTTTTTCTATGGCTGCACAAGAAAACTGGGCACCATACGCGTGTCCATTGCTTTTCATTAATGTTGCATTAGCGCTAAAAGCTTCCAGAGAAGTGAAAGGGAGAAATACGAAATTGACCAATCTGTCTTTTTTTTTTTTTGCAGCTAAAATGGCTAGGAGCTATAATTGTGACGTTTAAACTCGGAAATATGAACAACCCAGAAAGATTTGAGTACAACGTCCATTTGTCACATGTTGACGCACTAATAAACATCAGAAATGCACAAAAATTATACTTTTTGTTGCATTTTTGCATTCAAGTTCATACTGTCAAAAAGACCCCCGAATACTTACTGTATTTTGCATGTCAGGCCGGTAATTTAGACCAGGCACTCAGGAATGTTTGTTTTAAGCACCATCTCCATCGTGTTAACGTCACATAAAACTGTTGTCATGCCAACTTGCTATTGTAAACAGAAGCTTGCAATACCGAAGACTCTTGACCTTATTCTTAATGTACCAGCCATTGGACTGTTTTTGGCTCCAGACTTCCAGTCTCATTCACTTCCATACATTTTTTAAACGTTAAAAACAGACTGTTATGTTGTGAACTAATCATATCTTATTTTATTATGCTAGTTTTTATGTACAGTCATGAACAAACTTGTTTGTAGAGAAAGTAGTTTGACCGTTTTTGGACGATATTATTATTCTTAGTCATTTCGCCAGTGGGAAGTTCTAAAACAATCGAAAAAAATGAGCACACTTCTGCATTGAATAATAAGGTCAATAGAATACTTGAGATTGCATGTGATGGCATTAGCAATGTTTCCATCCAAAAATGCGAATTAAATTTATACGCAAAACTGGAATGTCGCATAAAAGATGTGCAAATAAAGCAGTGTTTCCATCCAACGAGTCAAAGCAAACAAAATAGTCGCTTCCTGACTAACTGGCGCAAAAGTCAACAGTAAAAGTGGAACTTGCTGCAGTAGGAGAAGCTGCTTGAGTGTTTTCTCCATTTAATAAATGATTTGCGCCTCAGAAAGCAATCCTGACATGCAGTTAACGCGCAGTGGCATTTGAAGGCGCGAGACGTTGAGCACAGACGTTGAAATGGTTTTCAGGCGTTTTATATTGACCAAAACAACATTTCAGAATTTTTACAGCAGCAGTTCCCAAACTGGGGTGCATGCACCCCTAGGGGTTTGACCAGCAGGGATGCGCAAGAAAATGTTTGTAATGGCAGAAAATTTGATCTTTTATTATTATTATGCGGCAATGCAGTGGCGCAGTAGGTAGTGCTGTTGCCTTACAGCAAGAAGGTCGCTGGTTCAAACCTCGGCTCAGTTGGCGTTTCTGTGTGGAGTTTGCATGTTCTCTCTGCGTTCCCGTAGGTTTCCTCCGGGTGCTCCGGTTTCCCCCACAGTCCAAAGAAATGTCGTACAGGTGAATTGGGTAGGCTAAATGTATGTGTGTGTGTGTGTGTGTGTGGATGTTTCCCAGAGATGGGTTGTGGCTGGAAGGGCATCCGCTGCGTAAAAACATGCTGGATAAGTTGGCGGTTCATTCCGCTGTGGCGACCCCAGATTAATAAAGCGTCTAAGCCGTCAAGAAAATGAATGAATGAATTATTTTTATGCATTTATTTTGGGTAAACTTCACATGTCATATTTCTTAGAGAAAAGAAATTCACTGAGAGAGAAACAAAAAAAAAATCACGTTACAAATTGTAATTTACAACCTATGCATAGACATCTCGCTGTTCCACGTCTGTCTCGAAATAGCCCCGCCCTTTCACATTAGGCGCTAAGTGATAAAACATTCATAACTCTTTTTTTTCCCCGCTTACTATAGTCATTAAAATGGACACCTGGGTAAAAACTGGCTCTTTAAAGAAGTCAAGTGACAGTAGGGATAAACCATCTATATCTGCCTCTTCTATGGAGACGTGCAGCAGCCTTGAATATATGGCAGGGCTCGACAATAAGGCGAGGCGCTTGGGCCAGTGTGCACAGTGCTGCCTTGTCAAAAAAGTTTACCTTGGCAGCGACTGACTGTCAATTGCATGCAAATACAATCTTAGGGTGCTTTTACACCTAGACAATTGTTTCGGAATCTGTCTCGTTTCCCCCGTTAGCGCAGTTTGTTTGGCATATGTGAATCCAGCAGTCGCTCGCATCCGCTCCAAATCAATCTGACCGAGATCACCTGAATGAGTTGGGTCTCTGCTATATGCCTTAAAAACACAAAAATGACAAACCTTCACTCTATTATGGTGGGCTTAGCAGTGACTCTACAAATTGCCCTAATAGCTCATGATTAGGCCCACATGGAATCTGCGCGCGCAGAATTCCGCAGATTTTCTGCCGATTTTCCGCAGAATTTCCGCAGATTTCTGCCGATTTTTAGAACATTATTAATTCTGTTTATTTACTTGAGTAAATGTGTAAATCTGAATTTAGTCAGTTTTTATTCAGTAATTTATTACTTTTTATTTCAAATATTAAGGTTTTAGTTATGATACTCGCTGGATACTCCCAAAATAATTCCGCAGAAATCCGCAGATTTTTACCAAAATTCTCAGCAGAAATACCAAAAAATGTCCGCAGATTCCGTCTGGTCCTACTCATGATCAACTATAATTCAGACTCAACATGCAACTATTGCAGATGCACACATTACGATATCGATCCTGAAATGATATACGTCTAGCCCTAATGTGCAGTGTTGTGTTCATATTTATGATTATGTTTTACGGTGGTTCTGCGAGATGTGAGATTTCATTCCACTGTATGTCCACACATTAGTGGAACGACATTAAAGCTCAACTGAGCTTGACTTGATCAGTTTCCCCATCTCCTCTTCTGTGTTTGCTGTGCGTCCTGAGAATTGCATGACTTGTGGTGTGTCCATGATGAGTGATTGAACGCTCTACTTTTCTTCAATGCCTGAAAAAAATCTCTACATTATGGCTTCATCTCATAACACCTGTCAGATTGAAGCCCCTGCTTGGTTATTAACCAGCAGCCTCTTTATTAAACTCCCCTGTCAAACAGCACATCATAAAGAGCCAAAACAGAAGAGCCCAAAAGCAGAGCGCGATCTCTCTCCATCTATAGGGTAAGCATCTCCAATCATTATCCCGCCATCTCTGCTTGCCTTTCTCTATGTGTGTGAAGTCAATGTTATTGACACACAGGCTTACCGGAGCTTTCTTAACCAGCTCTTTGTGGCGGTTTATTCCCTGCTAAAGTTGAGAGGTGAGCGTGTCTTTGCCTAATGGCCTGTTTTGGAAGTTTTCTAAATCCGATATCTGATGCAGTAAGTGGAGGGTTTTAAAGGCGATGCTTGTAAATGTTATTAAACTGACATTTACTGTTGCATCGACTCGTCAATTAGCTTTGATAATAGTAGCAGGAGTTACGCTGCTGGGATTGTGGGATTTTCTGTGTGCGTGTTCATTAATCAAATGTCAATAGCAGTTAATTGGCTAAAAGATGTAATGAGTATTTTTTCTTTAAAAAGGCTAAATGTAAGAATTTGGAGGTGTTATTTGGATTTAATTGCCAATGTAATGAACAGCTTGTAATGAAACTGAAACAACTTTAGGTTGCGTGTATGAAGGCTTGATTTTTATGTGAAAGAATCAAAAGGATGACGTGTACACTTACCGGCCATTTTATTAGGTACACCTCACTAGTACCGGGTTGGAGCCCCTTTTGCTTTCAGAACTGCCTTAATCAACAAGGTACTGGAAATATTCCTCTGAGATTTTGCTCCATATTGATATGATAGCATCACACAGTTGCTGCAGATTTGTCGGCTGCACATTAATGATGCAAATCACTCGTTCCACCACATCCCAAAGGTGCTCTATTGGATTGAGATCTGCTGACTGTGGAGGCCATTTGAGTACAGTGAACTCATTGTCATGTTCAAGAAACCAGTCTGAGATGATTTACGCTTTATGGCATGGCGCGTTATACAGTAGCCCATCCGCCTCAAGGTTGGATGCATTCAGAGATGCTTTTCTGCAGACCTCGGATGTAACGAGTTGTTTATTTTTGGTTTACACTTTTATTTATTTTTACATAATCATCTAAATGTTGTTCTCAGGATGCATCTGAATGCTCATTATCAGCATATCTCTTCTCAATTTTAATTTTAGAATTGATTTTTGATAGAGCCATGAAGACCAAATAGAAGGAGTGTAATAAGAAAATTCGGACAGAAATTTAAGCTTTTATTGAGCAAAGATCCTTTAAAGGCACAATATGTATGTTTATTTTCAGTAAAATATGTAAAAACCATTACAACAGTGTTATATGTTTGACTGACTTTGGTACTTACATTATGCCAAATGTTTCACAGAATGTTCAAATCTTTAGAAATAAGCTATTTTAACTAGCGAGACAGAGTGTGTGGTGTGTGTTCATGCTAGTGACAACACACACCCTCCATTTCTGGTTTGGTTTCATAGAAAACAGGGAAGCATCCAATAATATGTTAAGTGTTTCATTAGATTACACAGAGCAGGATCATAACAGAAGCCTAAATTGTATTTAGTCTGATAAAACAACATTTGTTTTTCTCTGCGTGATTATGAGCTGAAGTACCAGAAGCAGCGGACTGTGGCATAATAAAAGCTCCACTGGTTTCCTGCCATGCCAAACTCATCTCTCATCAGCAATTGTTTCAGCATTTCTCATAAAACGTGGTTAATGTCTCCTCATAATTCTTTAGCTCATCCATTTCTGCAGGAGTTCTGTTGGATGTTTAAGACCACAACCTCCACGATTCCACATTCAGTCACTATGTGATCAAAATACGTCTTTGTTTGTTGTGAATACACGCCCTCTAGTGGCCAAACTTTAATACTGTTCCATTAAAGGTCTCGTGAAGTGCTTTGAAATGTGCATTTTTATTCATGCTTGAAGTAATCCTAACCAAGAAATGAAGAGAGGGTGGGACATAGAGTAGCTCCTCCCCTTTAAAAAACAGACAAACTGTCACTATTATTTATGCATTTATTTCTTTTGTTTGTAATTGTAAACATTTTAAGTAAATGTTATTTGTATACTATGTTTATAAAAATATAATAAACATAATATTAAAACACAGGTCATAAGCAAAAAAGAAAACTGCCAAAAGTGTTATGTTTTATCAAAGTTTTGCCATGCAGTGAGAGTGCTTGAGCTTAAGCACATCAAATGAGAAGCATCTTGAAGGGGGCGGAGCATGTCAGACACTAAAGAGCTTTTGATTGGTCATGATTTGATGAGAAACCAAAGTATGAGGATGATGTGAATTATTAATAAATTGATCCATTTATGTGAAAGTGACAAACTACAAGCTTTTCTTGGTCTTATCGGTTTTATATCTCCTAAACGCAATTTTTTTGCACTCTTTTGGTACGCAGTAGCCTATAGATATCCAAGAATTAGCAATACTGATTCTAACATCTAAAAAAACATTATTTTAATTGTATGGGACCTTTGAGCTGATTTAAAGTAAAATAAATTGTAGCTTAGTATCACAGAAATTAACAGCATTGTACACTAAATAACTGTTTGTTAACTATTATAAAGTGTGCCTAAGTATATTTTGGCACACTTTCTAAGCGTTGTCAGACTTGCCCTTTACAACAGTATGGCTTTTTTTCCTAAGAGGATGTTTTGTGATGCTTCACATACTGTGGTTTCAGCAGTCTGACCTGTATCCATTCATGGTCATGTTTCTCTTCAGCTTCCTGGAGAGGGTATGCTGTACATGGATGTTTTGTGAGCCGTGTCTGTATCTCTGTCAACTTGTTTTCTTCATCTCCCGTCCCGTGATTTCTCAACTCCAGCTGTCTGGCTGTCAGATTTCATTATTTGTTGTTAGTTGTACTTTTACTCTGACAATTGAATGTCATTTATGAGTTATGCCGATGGGAGAGATACAAAGTCTGTCTTGTTTTTAAAGGGTTGCAGTGTGTGATGTTTTCTTCTGTTCCTTACCTGTGGAAAAACCTCTCTGCTGTAATCTCAAATCCTCCACTTCTCTTTGTTCCATTGTCTGCTTTTTTTTTTTCTTCAATCCCAATTTATTATTTTGCCATCTCGCTTTCTTCTTTTGCTGTATTGTCCAGTCGTTCCCTCGATTTTTCTATTTCTGCTCTCTTTACTTTATTTCTCTGTTATTGCCTTGAAGTCCTTCTGGGAAGTTATTATATGTTGAGGTTGCAATGGAAATGTGATGTGCGTTCAAATGAAGGATTTTTAAGGATGTTAGTTGTGATTACGCTTAAATCATGCCAAGGATAGTTTGGACTTATAAAAAATATGTTGAATTCCAAAAAGTATATAATTCTAAGATTATAATTTAGGATTGAAGTATTAAAGGGAAAAGTCAGAATTGTGATATGGAAACTTGAGAGATGGGAAACTTGAAATTGCTTGATGTAAAGTCCGAATTGCAAAGTATAAACTCAGAATTGGCAAATGTGAACACAGACTTGCGCATATGTAAACTCAGAATTGCCAGATATTAACACTGAATTGCGCTGTGTAAATTTGGCAATGGCCAAAATAAACTTGGAATTGGCCAAAGTAAACTTGGCATTGTCATATTTGGAAATATGTAAACTCTGAACTGTACGATTTAAGCTTAGAATGCTCGATTTAAAGTCGGAATTGTGAAGTGTAAACTTGGATTTGCAAGATTTTGGAAATGCCAGACATAAAGTTGGAATTGAATTAAACTTAGAATTGTGAAGTGTAAACTTGGAATAACCAGATGTAAACTCAGAATTGCTGGAATTAAAATTACAATTAAACTAAGTTAAACTTGACATTGCCAGAAATAAATTTTGCATTGTGAGAAGTAATCTTGTAATTTCCTGATTTAAACTTGGAATTGTGAGGAATAAATTTGGAATTGCCATATTAAACTTGAAATTGCCAGAATTAAACTTGGAATTGCAAGGTGGAATTCCACCTCGAGGAATAATCTTGGAGTTTCCTCATTTAAACTGCAAATTGTGAGGCGTAAACATGATATTGATAGAATTAAACTCGGAAGTGCGATGTGTACATTTGGAATTGTCAGATTTAAACTTGCAATTGTGAGACGTAAACTTGGAATTGCCAGATTTAAAGCAAGAATTGTGATGAATAAAGTTGGAACTGTCTGATTGAAACTCAGAATTGTGACGAATTTGCTTGTAATTGTTAGATTTAAACTTGGAATTGCCAGATTTAAACTTGGAATTGTGAGGCGTAAACTTAAAATTGCCAGATTTAAACTAGGAATTGTGAGGCGCAAACTTGGAATTGTCACATTTAAACTCGAAGTTGTGAGGCGTAAACTTGGATTTGCCAGATTTAAATTGGAATTGTCAGAATCAAAGTAGCAATTGTGAGGTGGAAACTTAGAATTGCCAGATTTAAAGAACTTGGAATTGCTAGAAATAAGTTTGGAATTGTCAGATGTAGAGTTGGAATTTAATAAATTTGGAATTGTGAGGTGTTATCTTAAAATAGCAGGATTCAATTTAAAATTGCCAGATTTAATCTCAGAATTCATAGATAATCACAATTTTGTATCCAATGGTAAAAACGGAAGTCCATATGATTCAGCATCAGAAGGAAATTGAAGTAACAGTAATTTACATCCGCCTTGATTCTTTAATCCCAGGTTTCCCGCTGGTAATTACAACATTGCTGCGCCGCTTGTATGCGCTCATCTTTTAAATGCGATCACTCTAACATGACTTGAAGGCAGCGTTTCTGTCTGTCTCTCCGTCTCTCTTCAGATTCCTGGTTTCTCCTCTGCTGCTGCTTGTGTGTGCCGCTCACCTGCTGAGCGTGAGATTGCTCTCAGGCTTCCACTAATTGCTTTTCTGCAGCGAGCGAGCGGAGAGGAAACCATTCGCCTTTGTGAATTTACTGAAGCTCTGGACGTGTCTGATCTGCAGTTTCTGGCAGCTCTTCTCCTCCTCTGCCTCCTCACTCCATCATGGACAGCAAGTGTCTGTCTTTGGGCTTTAGAGGTGCTGTCAGGTTGGAGATTCAGTTCAGGACTCCGTAAGAGTGCATTAGTCCCATCCACTTTGTCAAGGATATATATATATATATATATATATATATATATATATATATATATATATATATATATATATATATGAATATATATGGAACTGTAAAAAATGCTGGGTTCCACACAATACCTTTATGTTGCCCCAACATAAACTGAGTTAACTACAAATTTAAGTTGACTGAACATAAACATTTAGGTTGTGCCATAAAAACATAAGCATTGTGTTGTTTCAACTAGGGCTCAGCGATAAAAATGGTTGTGATGGCCAACATTGTGTCCCCACATTAAACATGGGTATTTACACACACACACACACACACACACACACACACACACACACACACACACACACACACACACACACACACTTTATAATTCTTAATTTAGCATTTCTCATATTAGTTACAGATTCGACACAATAATGACAGACACAGTTTAATACACTTCACATTTTTATTTTCATTTCCAATAATTTCATGTCATAAGTTACTAGTTTGGAGTGCACACTTTCTCGTTCTTTTGACAAGATTTATTGACATTTATTTCTTTGAGTTTAAGTTACCTGTGAGATACAGGATGACGTGGCTCAGTGCTCCAGATGGAGGTCCGGTTGCTCTAAGGGACCGGCTGGCAACATTTGCCGACATTTTGTTCCGCCTGACCAAACCAAAATACTAATTGGCTGAGGGGGGTGTTGGAATGTTTATTTCTTTATTTTTGTTTATTAGTAGTAATTGAATTGCTAGTTTGTTTATATATTGATTAATTAACTTTAAGTGTATTTTTTGCCTATGTTTGGTGGTTGTTTTGTATTAGTTTGTGATGTTTAGTCAACTTTTTGTAATGGACTAGTCCCTGTCTTCTGTGTATATAAGTCCCGTTTTTGTGTTTGAAGAGAGGTCTGCTTTTCTTTTTCTCTTTGTTTGTTTGTATGATTTGGTTATGTTTTGTTTGCTTTAAGTCTAGATTTGACTTTAATTAATTCAAATGCTTTAATTTGTAATTTTGTTCGTAATTAATACATTTATTTTCTTTTGGAAACTTTGTGTTCGTTGCCCTTGACTGTTTGGTCCCTCACAATTGTATTATATTTATTGACTGAACTCCATTGTCAATATTGATTAAAGTTGGAGTTTTGGTTTAAAGCGCTATAGTTTTATTAAAATGTGGCTGCTAAGCGCGCACCTTGGAAGCAATGCCAAAAAGCTTAGGGTGTCAGTTTGTCATTTCCAATGGAGGCGCAACTTGCATGACATGCTTATGGGACTGACATGCATTTTCCAGCCGCTCCTAGTTGAAAACATCTGAACTTTTTTGAATGCCGCAAGAGCACCGCGATTCATGCAAGAAGTAGTAACCAATCTGCTTCACACTTTGTATGGAATATACACATTTCAGCAACACCGGCAGACTAATTACCTCAAAAAAACACAGCGTATCCAAACACTGCAGCACTTTTTACTTTTCTCCATAAGCTTGTATCGAAACCACAGCAATGGTTTGCCTGTATGTCATCCTCTGAGAAAACCCTTGATGGTCGCATAGTTATGAGACGCCAGGGAAGAGCGAGCGTAAAGCCCATTGTAAATGGTCAAATGGTGCTTGTGACGCGTCCCAAGTCCGCCAACGTACGCACCGAGCTACTGGGTAAACTGATAACCAAAAAAAACCATTCGTACGAAGGTTAAGCTGGTCAGCTGGTAGTGCTAAAATGAACAAAAGCCATCTACGGCATCATACTGCCACATATCGTTCGCTTAAAAAACTTATGCTGCGTTTACACCACATGTGGAAGAAGCGTGAAACGCGAGTTATTTACATGTTAAGTCAATGCAAAGACGTGAGTAGACATCCTGCACCGCGATACGTGCGAATCGCGCCTTTCGAGCTCTTCATTTGCGCGTATCGACATTAACCAATCAATAACTTTCTCTTGTAGGGGCTTGCTAATGACGTAGCGCCTGTTGTTGGTGTACCAGGGGGAAATCCTCCAGCTGACACTGGACAGCAGTTGATCAAACTGGGCTTGGCTCAGTCGAAGCACCGCTGAAAACTTCCATCATCCAGGTTCAGTTTCTGTAGGACTTTATGAACTCACAGAGCTGGATGCACCTCTGAAAGGATGTAGTGGACTCAGACCTGGCTCCAAATGAATTGACGCTGTTTTTCAGCCTTCATAAAGCACATAAACACAGTTATTCTCTCAATAAAATACATGTTAGCCATTTAGCAACGAAGCTACAGTCACCAGAACTGAACTACAGACTGGAGCCCCGCCTATGTCGAGAATCCATTAATTTAATGTGCGAATAAAGCAAGTACACTCAAACTGTTCACATGTTTATTTACACATGAATAGTGTGATTTATCCGCGTGTACCCTGTCTGGTGTGAACACAGCATTAGCCAGCCAGACCTCTTATGTACCTCTGGCTACAGAATTCGTGCTCTCCAAAAATGTAGACAGCGCTACGTATCCACAATCAGCCTGTGTTGCGTTTTCGGGTCTCCCTTGAAACATTTCCTTTGTGTTTCATGCTGTTTGTATGTGTTGTAAAAAAAATGCAGTCAATTTTCTTTATCTGTTTCATTTGTTTTGAGGATTTGCGACTCATACACTATCAAACTGATTTAATTTGCTGGTGTTTTTTGTTATTGCACATGTTTTCTTAAATTGCAGTGCATTAAGCTCTCTTAACCACCGGAGAAAGGGGCCTCCGCCCAGAGTAATTGGTGGTTCATTCCACTGTGGAAATCCTTGATAAATCAGGGACCAATTTAGTGTGTGAACTTACTGTAATGTAAGTTGAAATGACTTGCAAGGTTGACTTGATCCAGCTTAAAACGGCAAGCCAGCAACAAGCCCAGTGTAAAAATCAGCTCCCTCATAGAGAAAACGCATGTCGTTTTTCTTGTGTTTTGCGGCTCCATTAGTCAGACCGAATGTGGATGCGCTGGAGTCTCTGTGTGCCAGTGACCGATAATGAGTTGACACTGCGCCGCCGTAAGCAGGTGATGCTCACATTGCTCATGTTTGTGAGTTTGCTCTCCGCTGTGGATTTTTTTTTCTTGTCTTTGTTTTGTTTTCCTCCTCCATCTGCCACACAAGCCTTGGCACTGAAGGTGAATCTGGCGCGTCCCTCACTCGGGCTGCATGCCAATCAGATGTGCAGAGTCACTGACGGAGCCACAGGAGTCGGAGGATGCGTGCGGACATCATTCATCAGCTTCTGCACATCCTCCGAATGCTTGAGCATCGCATTTCTTGGCTAATATGATGCTTTACGTTGCTAAGAACACTGTAATGTTCGCAGTTTCATTAAACACATTTTATAATGATTAGGAAACCATGATACATCGCATATAAAGATATAATGCAAATCAAGTTGATTCATAAACATATGATGATTAGTTTTAATTATACATGTATTACATATAAAATTTTTAATGATATAAATGCAATATAGTATCTTATATACACTAACATTGTTAGAAAAAAATATTAATATTCATTCATTTTCTTGTCAGCTTAGTCCCTTTATTAATCCGGGGTCGCCACAGCGGAATGAACCGCCAAAATATTAATACATAATTTTAAAATAAATAAATAAATACTATATTTTATTTATTTATTCATTTATTTTATTTTCAGCTTAGTCCCTTTATTAATCTGAGGTCGCCACAGTGGAATGAACCACCAACTTATCCAGCATATGTTCTACACAGTGGATGCCCTTCCAGCTGCAACCCATCAAATCACTTTTATTGTCATATTATCAGCAGCACGTGTGCTATGATGAGTGAAAAGCTTAGGTGTTGGCCCCAGACAGTACAAAATCCAGATGCAAGTGCAAATACAACCACAGTGCAAAATACAGACAGTGAAACTTTCAAACAGTAAAATATTGATAAACAACAGGGTATATCTAAATATCTCCTCATGAAAACGTCACATAGACATGCATAAGTGCATTTAAATAAACCTAATATTTATTTTTATAGAATTATACAGTATATATAATTCTTTAATAATAGATTTATAAATTATAGAATTTATATATGGAAAATATTGAATTTATGGTGGCAAAGTGGCTCAGTGGTTAGCACTGTAGCAAGAAGGTCGCTGGTTCAAGAACCGGCTATGCCAATTAGCATTTCTGTGTGGAGTTTGCATGTTCTCCTCGTGATGGCGTGGGTTTCCTCAGGGTGCTCCGGTTTCCCCCACAGTCCAAACACATGGGCTATAGGCGAATTGAATAAACTAAATTGTCCGTAGTGTATGTTTGTGAATGTGAGAGTGTACGGATGTTTCCATGTATTGGGTTGCAGCTGGAAGGGCATCCACTGTGTAAAACCAATGCTGGATAAGTTGGCAGTTCATTCCACTGTGGTGACACCTGATAAATAATGGAATAAGCTGAAGGAAAATGAATTATTTAATTGATATAGTATTTATATAATAATAATTTAAATAACCCACTGATGTGTGTCTAAGTTTATAAGTGTACATAAATATGTGCTTTTAATTATATACTAAAGTTTGTCAATGGTGACTCATTTCAAAACAGCTTTACAGTCAAATACAGCTATTTTTAGCCAGCTTCTCCATATGACACTGTCCAAATCAAATAACTTAAAAATCTGCTGACTTTCCCTCTGAAAACCAGCACAGAAAGGATGACAAACTGGGGGTCCATCTGGTGCTGCTTTGGCAGATCCACTGAGGCTCATTGTTGTTTGTCATTTTTATTTAATTTTTTTTAGAGGAGACACAAGCTGCACATTCATCTGACTGGCATTGAGATATTTCTAAATCCTGAGTGACTCATTTGAAAAAAAAAAATGTGATGTTCGCAAGTAAAGCAGATCCACAGCTATTTTGCTGGTTTCTAAGATGTTTCTTTCTGGACATTTTCTAAGCTGCATATCCATAAGGGAGAGGGAAAAAGCCACCCAGGCAGGATAAAATGTCTTATAAACAGAAGTCCAAACATGAATAATGATCCAGAGAAGAGCTTAAGAATAAAGATGCCACTGGACAGGCAACAAAAATCCCCTTCATGCAGCCCACGTTGGTGTTTTCTGCAAATGCAGCACTTTGAACAGGTAATTACAGAGCAAACGCAGGAGATGAGTTGACAACTGTGCGTTTCCACTCGGCGGAGCTGGATTTGTTTATATTTCCAAGGAGAGAGATTTGAGGTGCACACATAAGCACATTCACACTCGCTGACCTAGAAAACTCTCTCTAATGATGCCAAAGGCAATATGATTTAAACAAACAGTTCAAACAGCCGAATCAACAGCAGAACAGACGCTCTCACACTCAAACCTGCAGGAATTTCCATACGGCTTTACAGTAGAGGATTTGTGCTGTGGCTGGATGTATAAACATGGCTGATACGTTTACTACAGCTAGAACTTCTCACTAGTCTTTTTAAGTTTATATAGCATTTATATATACATGTATGTACATTATAGTTCCAAACTTTGGGCTTGGTGAAATATTTCATATTTCTTGGTGAAATATCATAATATATGAAGTCTCATATGGCCAGAAAGGCTGTAGTCATCAATTAATTAATCTATCAGTCAGTCTGCCTGCCTGTCTGTCTGTCTGTCTATCTATCTATCTATCTATCTATCTATCTATCTATCTATCTATCTATCTATCTATCTATCTATCTATCTATCTATCTATCTATCCATCCATCCATCCATCCATCCATCCATCCATCCATCCATCCATCCATCCATCCATCCATCCATCCATCCATCCATCCATCCAGCCAGCCAGCCAGCCAGCCAGCCAGCCAGCCAGCCATCCATCCATCCATCCATCCATCCATCCATCCAGCCAGCCAGCCAGCCAGCCAATCCATCCAGCCACCCACCCACCCACCCACCCACCCACCCATCCATCCAGCCATCCATCCATCCATCCAGCCAGCCAGCCAGCCAGCCAGCCAGCCAATCCATCCAGCCACCCATCCATCCATCCATCCATCCATCCATCCATCCATCCATCCATCCATCCATCCATCCATCCATCCATCCATCCATCCATCCATCCATCCATCCATCCATCCATCTATCTATCTATCTATCTATCTATCTATCTATCTATCTATCTATCTATCTATCTATCTATCTATCTATCTATCTATCTATCAAATGACTAATTATTTTAAGAAATGCATTAACTGTTGTGCAAATGTAAATAGTGTTGTGAGAAATGCATCAAAGTGACCGAGAAAAATTAATTTAAATTTAAAGCTAGAAAAAGTTTTGCCAAATGTTGCCATCTAATAAAAATAATATTCTTTAAGTTTTTGCAAAAAAAAAAAAAAATAAATAAAAACAATTTCTTTATAAATTACTTAAAAATAATAACAATAATAATAAGGTTTTTTACTGTCTTTTGTTAAATAATGAAAAGTCTTCAGTGGAAAAACTGGCTTGTTTGTAGGTAGATGTTTAGGCCATAACTTGTTGTTGCTCTTAAAAGCGTGAAATTAACTCTATTGTTAATGTTTTTTTCTTGTCTACTAGTCATGGTGGTTTGGTGCACTGTGTTCTTGTGGTGCTAGGAATTAGTCAGCTATTTCAGAATGGCACTTTCTCCACAGTAATTATATTGTGTTTGACAGCGTGGACTTTTCATTTTACCCACATTTTTTATTTAAAAAAATCTCAAATGCCTCTAGCATTATTCAGTGTTGCACTTCTTGACACGGGTTATTATGTTTACTCACATAGCTCTTACTAGCTGGCCTCCATTACATGCAAACCACTAAACCTCACCCCCATCCGGGTCACGGCACCAAGTTAACCCCTCCAGTTCTACATTAACTTACTCTGAGCAGGATTTGCAGGGAAATTTCAAGAAACAGGGAAAGTACACTAACAAGAACACTAAATACCACAGTCTGTAGCATCTGTCACTTTTTGAATCAGGGGAGTGGGATATAGTCACATATCTTTTACTATCTGGCCTCCATTACACTCAAACCACTAAACTTTACCACAATCCGGGTCACGGCACCAACACAACCCCCCTGTTCTACAGTAATCCACTCTGAGCAGGATTTGTTTCAAGGATGCATCACAAGTAACAAAACCTAAGCCTTTAACATATTTCAGTAGTGCACCTCTTGATATCAAGGTAGTAACGTTTACTCATACAGCTCTCAATACACGCTTACAACCTCAACTTTTTCCGGGTCACGGCACCATTTTTCTTATCCAGTTGTACATTTTCTCTCTCTGAGTGGGCTTCAAACTACTGATTCTGGCATGGGAAGCAGGCACAAAAACAGGGGATCTATAGAAAACAGTCTCTAGCATCTCTAGCTAGTGTTCCACTTGAAATCAGGGTGGTGAGTTTTACTCCTACGGATTCTTAGAAGATGGCCTCTGTTACACTCACCCATCTTCACCTCACTCCCATTCAGGTCATGGTACCAATTTAACCTTTCTGGTTATTCTCGACCTGCTCTGAGTGGGATTTGAACTGGTGCACTAATAAGGACACTGAAGACTGCAAACTTTAGCATCTGTTGCTACTGTGTCTCTTGAGATCAGGGGAGTGTTGTTTACTAGCTGACCTCTGTTGTATGAGGCACACTTGGCCCTATGATATTCGCAGTTCAGGTGATTGGCTCAAAATGTTGAATTATGGAAAGTGATGTCATATTGATTCCACAAGATTCCAGCAATTTGGATATACTAAAAATACCCCAGCCATTCAAAAGTGTAAACTAGTACACTGCGCTGACAATGAAATGGACAGGTTTATAAACAAATGAATACATCTTAAACCTCTTTGACATTATTAAAAGTACATAATGAGTGATTGATATTGTTACGCTCTGAGTTTAAAGTTAAGTACACCTATTCCCAGATAACAAAGAATTCTGGCCCAGATTTGGCATAAATCTGGCACAGCAGACATTTGTCCGGCACTGGCATTCAGCATGTGGGCCAAACATGGACCTGGTTTGGCAGAGGTGGCACCGTCTTTAAGGCGGCACACAATACTTAGGCTAGATATCAAATGTAGTATTCGGCTTAGATGTTATTAATTCATATGTGGGCCATGTAAGTTTGGCCTATCTTGACCAACATTTAAAAAACATATTTTATTACTTTTTAATAGAGAAAAAAAATCTACCAATCATGTGGCTTCGAGAAAAAGCACGCCCATATTGATTCATGGGTTTAATCATTTCATTGCAGTTGTGAAACATCAGCATATCTGGCCCAGTTTAGGCTCAGTTATGGGTTATTAACTTGGCTGAGACTTGGCCCAGATATTGTCCATGTTTGGCCCTTGTTTGGAAGCCAGACTTGGTCCAGTCGTGTACCGTAATTTACTGGGGCATGTGGGTCAGGCAAATGCTGATTGTGGGGGCCAGAGCTGAGCCAGAGATATTTTGCTATGTGGGGAGCTCGCAGACATTGCTTGCACTATATGTTTATTAAAGAAATCGGACTCAGCAGATTAGCCTGTATGCTGTTGTATGCAGACCAAAAAAGGAAATTTCTACTCTCTAATAAATGCGGGGTTGTTTTAACCCCAGTATTGGGCCAAAAATAGACAAACCCAACCAATAGGTTAATTAAATTTTAAAAATATACTTTTTAACCCAACGTTGGAGGTTGTCCATATAGGTATTTAACCCAACGTTGGGTTACAACAACCTGGCATTTTTCAAAGTGTAATTTATGCAACAACTAATAAGGTTGATTTGATTAATAAATTAAAAAAATCAGCCAACCGAGTCATTTTTACAGTGTAAAAAGACTAATCACTTCATAAGACCTCAATATCATTTATTCATTCATTGTCTTGTCGGCTTAGTCCCGGGGGATTAATCCGGGGTCACCACAGCAGAATGAACCGCCAACTTATCCAGCAAGTTTTTACGCAGTGGATGCCCTTCCAGCCGCAACCCATCTCTGGGAAACATCCACACAAACATTCACACACACACACTCATACACTACGGACAATTTAGCTTACCCATTTCACCTGTACCGCATGTCTTTGGACGATGGGGGAAACCGGAGCACCCGGAGGAAACCCATGCAAAGGCAGGGAGAACATGCAAACTCCACACAGAAACGCCAACTGAGCTGAGGTTCGAACCAGCAACCTTCTTGCTGTGTGGCGGCAGAAGACCTCAATATATCTTTAACAATTGTATTCATTGCAAACTTTCACTTTTGGGTGAACTATACCCATGTTCAGCATAAACCAAACCAAATTAACAAGCAAACTCAGGGCAGCTAAACTAAGTGCTTTGCTCCACAGAGAAATAACATTAATGAGAGCAAGTGTGATGCGTACCAACAACTGACAGGCCTGATAGAGCTCAGAAACTGAAGAAATTCAGAAAGGGAAAAGCACGAAACTATACGAAAAAACACTGCATCCTCTGAAAGGGACTGATGTTTTATGAGAGCTCAGATCTACTGGGCTTTGAAGTAACAAGCGGTTTTGAATGTGAAGTCAGAGATGTCTACACAGGCCGTGACTCCAGATGAATTTCCAGCTATGGCATCATCAACTAACTGCGGCTGAGGAATAACCTTAATCCCTCTTACAGACACCAGGAAAACAGAATAAGGACTGAGATTTACCCAAGCGAGTTTCTGGTGCCGAGCTTTTCCAATATGGATGAGTCCTGTGTGCCTTAGAGGGAGAGAAAGAGACCAATGGCAAACTGGACATCTTTATGCTTCTCAGCTGATCGCTAGTCATGCAGTGTGAAAACAACTGTGAAAATTTGCTACTACTTAGAAAATCATACAGTCTGAACTTGGCATAAGGCGTTGATTCTAACAGATTGATGATAATACTTTACTCTCTGATTAAACTCATCCTGTGGGATTTAAAAGCATTTTGAGAAATGAGGACGTCACCAATGTCCTCATATTTCACCTCCTTTTTGTAATACCTGTGTCATACCCATGTCATTATACAGATTTGTGTCCTGATATGTCACAAAACACGTACACACACACACACACACACACACACACACACACACACACACACAGAAGAATTAGATAGCAATTTAACTTTTAAAAATCATATCTCTCATGTCACACAAAACTGCCATTCATCTGAGAAATATCGCTAAGTTACGAGGTATGCTATCCATCTCAGATGCAGAAACGCTAGTCCATGCTTTTATGACTTCTAGGCTGGATTACTGTTATGCTCTGTTGCCCAGCATCCTCCATTAACAAACCTCAGCTTGTACAAAATGCAGCTGCCAGAGTTCTTACCAGGACTAGAAAATATGATCATATCACCCCAATTTTATCCTCCGTACACTGGCTGCCTGTTTTGTATTGATTTTAAAATATTGCTTATGAAGCCTGAAATAATCTAGCTCCTGTTTATATTGCCAACCTCCTGTCTCGCTACAATTCAACCTGCTCTTTAAGATCTCAAAACTCAGGGCTTCTGGTGGTACCTAGAATAGCAAAGTTAAGTAAAAGAGGTCGAGCCTTCTCATTTATGGCTCCTTAACTCTAGAATAGCCGTCCTGATAATAACTCAGACACACTCTCGCAGGTCAAAACTAGACTAAAGACCTATCTTTTTAGTAAAGCGTACAATCAATGCATCACATGATACATGAATGTTCTCCACACATCTTGTTTATATACACTATGATATACTTTAGTCTCTATTTCCACCTGAGGATACTCATCCCGAGGCCCTCAGAGACTATGCAGTGCCACTAATGCGATCCAAGACCTGTGAAGAGATGTTCCCAAAGTTTCCACAATCCCAGATTCTGGATGGTGGACATGGAGGATTATAGAGCATGCGTCTGATTCCTGTGAGACTCCAGGGACAGCCGAGTCTTCGCTGATGTCCAGCGTTCTCCAGCCTCCGGCACCTAGACATCAGCCAAGATGTTTGGCCATAAGAGAATTGGTCGTGCCCGACTGAACCTGGTTTCTCTCAAGGTTTTTATCCTACACTTTCGCCAATTGTTGTCGCCACTGGCTTGCATAGTTCGGGACTTGTAGAGCTGTGCATCGATGGATTTGCTCTTCAGAAGCAAATAATAAACCACACTGAACTGAACTAAACTGAAATGAAAGCTTTAGCTATAGTTCTACCAGGAAGACTGAGATGTCACGTCATTCATAATAATTATTTCGTCAGCCTATAACAACAAAGGAAGCCATGTATATAAGCTCATCTAAACAATCTGTTTCGATGTATTCAGGTGACGTTGCGGAAGTTTCCCTCCATCCTCTCCATCACCACCACCACCAGGTCGGCCTCGTCTTCACTCAGGGGGTTGGCTTCGCCCTGCCTTCATCTTCAGGCAGGATCTGCCAGCTCATCCAGAGTTCTGCACTATAGACGGGGCTTATACCAAAGAACTTTATAAAAGGACCGTAACGAACTCGCATTCATGCAAACAATTCACAATAAATGTTCAAACGTTTATCTGCCTCCTAGAGTCTTTCTGGCAGAACTGAACTTAAACTCTGAAAACTGAACTGACACTTTCAATTCACTATAATCTTCTATGTGAAGCTGCTTTGACACAATCCACGTTGTGAAAGCTTTGAATTGAAAATAACAAAAGAAACACACCTTCACCAGTGGCATCACTGCACTACAACAACTAACAAATCTCTGGTGGATTTCCAGGGATTCGCCGCATTAGCGAGAACTCTGGCCTACACAACAGCATATGCATACTGACACGCACGCAAATAATTATTACAAATATCACACCTCCCCCGAGGACAAGCTTCAGCCAACTGCACTCCGCAGCCGATGATGAAGTTCTCATTATGTTCACAACTCAATTGAATGACCCCAGCAGGTCCTGGCTGATTAACAAGTACCGATGAGAGGCCAGAGAGCAAAGCCGAGGTATTTATAACCCGAGTGCAACACACACACAAGGAGCTGGTTTACGAATTGTTATGTGCTCTGCACTGAAAGCTTGCAAGAATTCATTCAGGACTGGATACGCCAACGCCGGTTTTTTGCTATTTATCAGGGACAGCACGTGTTAATGTATGCAGATGTACAGGGTTTGCCGATCGGCCCCCTCGGGCAATGCATTAGTGATGAACACACCGCCGCGACCTCATTCTGTATGACTGCCGGAGAGCCGGACTCTCATAAAGCTTCTGGATAAAGACACGGCACAACGCACGCGTGACTCATTCCTATTCTGAAAGCCGTCGAGCAGAACAGGAAGCCGAAGATTGCATCCAATCGCGTGTTCTTGCAGAAAAGTCATGGCTCCAATCTGACTCTTCTTGATTGCCCCTATCAGATGCTTATCCTCTTTTCATGAATAGATATTACATTACTTGGGCGAGACCCAGAGGGGATCTTTTGCAATTCCTTTTCATATTCACTTTCTTCCACAAGGCCCATTTACTTATAAATGACTGTGAAAAAGGGATCAAGGGAACTCTCGGCAGCATTTGTATTCGCTGAAGGAAACGCGCCTTCTGCATGACGTTAGTCTATCAAAACACTTCACAGGTAGACCGGTGGCCTATTGCTCCAACAAGCTGTTAACAAGGGCAAAGTGTATGCGGCACTGCTTGTATAGAGCAAATCTGATAGATTTCGCAATTTCATCAGCAAGCTGGTTTGACGTCCTTGTAGAAAACCATGTCTATGCATTCTCTCAATAATAGATGGGGCATGTAGCTTACAAATCATTAAATATGTGGTCTTGCAAGGCTCTTTTTTTTTCAAGAGATTACAAAAGGTATCTCACGTACGCAACGATACACAATATATCTGGTGACTGCAAAACAAAGGGGCAAATTAAAACATGGCATAACACACAACGGTGGCTAGTCAGCTGTTAGTCATTGCATTGTAAATTACACTGTAAAAAATGCTGGGTTGTTGTAACCCAAAGTTAGGTCATGGACGAACCCAACCATTAGGCTAAAAAGTCTTATTTCAAGAGTTTACACTTAGCTGATGATTGATTATAATGCTTGTTTGGCATGGTGTCCCAGGAGAGAGCACTGGGCTCATAAGATCCTCGAGCCCGGGGCTCCCTCCCGTTTGCAAGGCAAGAGGGGAGTTTGAGCTTAGGTAGGTCTCAAGAACTCTCCTGCCGTAGTAGCTAATGAACAGATAGTGATTGCTCTTAAGAGATAACTACTTACTAGGAGCATGTCTGTGGTGCCGGATTATTCAGTTTACTTAAGTTTAATATTTTTGGACGGTGGGAGGAAACCGGCGAACCAGGGGGAAACCCACGTGAGCATGGGGAGAACATGTAAACTGCGCACAGAAACATCGACTGGCTTGGTAAGGACTAAAACCAGTGACGTTCTTGCTGTGAGGCAACAGTGCTAACCACTGGGCTGCCATGCCACCCAGAAAAGGAGGAGGAGTAGGGGTGGAAGGGGGTATTCTTTAAAATGAAGATGGCTGTTATGTGGAACTTAGGGTATTTATCGTGCCTTAGGAATCGTCTGACTGATGGGACCAGCTGCAAGCAATCATAAGCATGTGATCCTTTTGAAATAAGTTTATAAATAAACTTCACTTAAATTTAATTAATGAAATTAACCCATTGGGTTTGTCTATTGGCCAGCACGGTGGCGAAGTGGTTAGCACTGTCACCTCACAGCAATAAGGTTGCTGAATCAGGCCCCAGATGGACCAGGTGACATTTCTTTGTAGAGTTTGCATGTTCTCCCTTTGGCATGGGTTTCCTCTGAGTGCTCTGGTTCCCCTGCAGCCCAAAGACATGCAGTAGGGGAATTGGATAAACTAAATTAGTCGTAGTGTTTGAGTGCTGTGTGTATGGTTGTTTCCCAGTACTGGGTTGTTGCTGGAAGGGCATCCGCTGCATATAACATACAGCATGCTGGATAAGCTGGTGGTTCATTCCGCTGTGGAGACCCCTGACAAACTAGTGACTACGCCAAATGAATGGATGAATGAATAACAACACACAAACCCCTCTTCCCAGACTCTTCAGGAGATGCAAAAAAAGCCACTTCATTTTATTTGTCAGTCTTAATACACAATGTAACTGCAGAAGTGTCACGCTTTTAATAGTTCAAGAGTTCACACTTAGCTGATGATTGATTATAAAGCTTGTTTGGCGTGCTGTCCCGGGAGAGCCCTGAGCTTATGAGATCCTCGAGCCTTGGGCTCCCTCCCATTTGCAGGGCGAGAGGGGAGGTTGAGCTCAGGTAGATCTCGATGAATCCCCCCTGCCTATTTGTAGCTAAGTGACGGATATGGATGACTTAGGGTGCGTATTATTTGGACTATGGGAGGAAATACAAATACACGAAGATTCAACACGAAGATATTGAAATAAGAAAACTCTGTTTATTTATAGTGAGTTAGGAATCATCTGATTGGATAATCCATCATGAGCTGATGCTGGAACAGCTGAGAACAATCATAAGCATGTGATCCTTGGAAATTTGTTTATAAATAAACTTCACAAAAATGATCAAAGGTTTTTTGACGTTTTTGTTTGGGATGCTAATGGTCTAATCCGATTCAATGATTTATGCTAAGCTAAGCTAAAAGTGCCCCCGCCAGACCCAGAGGTTGGCTGAATGGATTTAAAAATGGAAAAACTCAACAATTAACTCTAAGGAAGCTGTGAAAAGGGCCTATTTTTCTTTTAAAGTGGAGCGTTCCTTTAACTTGCATGCATGTTTGACCTCTCTCAGCCAGTGTAAATAACTGTAAAATACTGTAATGTAATCCCATCAGCATCATCACTCTAGCCGATGACGATTTGATGATCAAGAAGCATTTCTAATTACCATTAACGTACCATTCAGATGACAAACTATTCCTTAAATCAGAGCAGGACGGGGTCAAAACACTTTCAGGCCTCCGTTTTATGTCCCTGACAGTCCATTATCTCACACCCACACCGAAATGTAATTTGCTGCAAACGCTCGCGATTATGAGCTGAGCAAATAAGAGATTTTAATTTATTTATTTCGTCACCAGGAATCCATCAAGATATTTGATTAGCGTCTCTCTCTCCTAGAATCACCTCTCCCGCGTCTTTTGGCTCTTTTAATAAATGAGCCTGCCTGCAATCAAACGATAGGTCAGTATTATGGTCAGCGCCGAGCGCCATTTGCGAGCATCATCCAATTACATCGGCGCTGTTTCACATCAGCGTTTACAAGTGAAGGCCAACTCTCCTTCCCCTCTGATCGGCGCCTGTGAAAGTCGCAGTGGCATCTCGCTGATTGAATAAAAGCAGCAGGGCCACTTTAATTACCCGGATTCATAGAAGCCTTCTCAGAGATGGAGCTGTGTTTATACACCTCCAGCAGCAGTAATTACATCGGTGTTTGCCGCCTTTCAGCCTTTCTCTGGAAGTGCTGAGATCGACGCGCTAGTCATAAAAGCTCTGAGTTCGCTGTGAACTTGTGTATGTTAGCTGTGTGGTTCGGTTTATGTGGTTTAAGGGTGGACGGACTAAGGAACTAGGAGTCTATATTATTCATTTAATAATGCTATTGTGCTTATTAAGTGATGCTTGTGTATATTATGAAGTGTTAGTTCCTTCAAGCTCAAAGATTGCACTGTTAACGACTGTTGTAAATTAATATGAACTGAACTGTTTTACTGTAGGGTAGTTATGCAGTATGTTACTGTATTTTAAAGTTGCATTGTGAAAATGACTGGATATTTTTACAGTAAATATATCCAATACTGTAAAACATAATACACAGCAAGGTAAATGGTGCTGTAAATGAAAATACAGTATTTTTACTGTAATTAATTTACAGTAAGTTACTGGTGAACTGAACTGTAACTGTATGTTACTGTAGAGTAGTTATGCGGTATGTTACTGTATTTTAAAGAAGCATTGTAAAAATTACTGTATATTTTACAGTAAAGGTATACAATATTGTAAATGCATATACAGCAAGATAAATGGTGCTATAAATGCCAATACGGTATTTTTGCAGTAATTGATTTACAGTAAGTTACTGGTGAACTGAACTGTAACTGTATTTTACTGTAGGGCAGTTATGCAGGATGTTAATGTGTTTTAGAGATACATTGTGAAAATTACTGTAAATTTTACAGTAAAGATATGCATTAAATACTATTCTGTAAATACATATACAGCAAGATAAATGGTGCTGTTAATGAAAATATGGTATTTTTGCTGAAATTGATTTACAGTAAGTTACTGGTGAACTGAACTGTCACAAACCAGGGCTCGAAATTGCGACCATTTTGGTCGCATATGCGCCCGAAATTTTATCTATGCGACCTTAAAATATATTTGGGAGCATTTCTGCGAGTGCTTAAAATTGTTATGTGCGACCAGTTTTTACTGTAAAATGTTCACCACATGCGCGGATTCGGGAGACATTCACGCAGAATGCATCTCTGCACTTGAAACGTGAAACGCAGCGCTCAGGAATGGTTTAAAACAGTTGTCATGTCAACTTGCTGCAGTAAACAAATCCAAGTCCGTAATGCTTGCCCCGCCTTCACGCTCTTCTTATTGGCCCACTGCTCTAGCACTGAACGCGAATGATTGGTTAATATCAGCTGTCAATCACTCAGTCAGCGCTTCTGGCTTGGGATGACAGAGAGAGCAACTACCGCGAAAAATTGTAAAGCGCTGAAGAGGAGAATAAAGATAACACTGACAGATTTTGTTTTAGAAACCATGACATCTAAAGTTATAAATACTGAAACATCTTAGTAGTGATCATGTGCTAAATGTTAATCCACTATCTACACTTTTCCAAGAGTAGAAGACTTCCATTGGCTTCAAGTCCGCTATGTAAAGTCTGTGGGATGGAGTTTTCAGGTAACTGTTTGCCACATCTAGCACGAGAGCTTCTGTTTAATCCTTCATATAATCGCCAGATGCTGTCCGCCATGCAAGGGACAGCTATATGTCAAATTGAACACCACGTAAACCATCGCGAACGGGCTTGCATTGAGTAAACTAATATTGCTACTCATAAAAATAAACCGGTATTGCTATTAACATGTATGCATATAATAAGCTACAATATGTGTCAAAAGCATTAGTGCAATATTAGACAGCACTTGTGAGAACAGCAGAGTTATACCGTTAACAGATTCATTTAAGCAGTGCGTGCAGGGCCGGTGAGCGCTCCGTGTATCTTTTGCTCACTCAGTTCTGTTATAAAAATATATTTTATTGTGATAACGGGATTTCGTTGAGACATATTTTCCTCAAGCTTGCATTTATATATATATATATATATATATATATATATATATATATATATATATATATATATATATATATATATATATTTTTTTTGCTTGTTAGTTTGTTTAGTGTTGATTTCAAATACAATAAATATGTTTGTATAAAACTTGTAGTAACGGTGCTCATAATTGGTGGGTGCGACTAAATTTTGGCTGATGCGCCTAAATTTTTAAAGTTAGGAGCACCGGTGCTACCAATCAAAAAGGTTAATTTCGAGCCCTGCAAACTGTATTTTACTGTAGGGTAGTTATGCAGTATGTTACTGTATTTTAAAGATGCATTGTGAAAATTACTGTATATTTTAAAGTGAAAACACGCAGTGCATACAATTCTGTAAATATTTACTGTATACAGCAAGATAAATGGTGCTGTAAATGAAAATACGGTATTTTGCTGTAATTGATTTACAGTAAGTTACTGTCAATCTGAACTGTAACATGAACTATATTTTACTGTAGGGTAGTTATGCAGTATACTACTGTATTTTAAAGAAGCTATGTAAAGATTACTGTATATTTTACAGTAAAGATATACAATACTGTAAATACACATATAGCAAGATAAATTGTGCTGTAAATGTCAATACGGTATTTTTGCGGTAATTGATTTACAGTAAGTTACTGGCAAACTGAACTGTAACATGAATTGTATTTTACTGTTGGGTAGTTAGGCAGTATGTTACTGTATTTTAAAGAAGCATTGTGAAAATTACTGTATATTTGAAGTATAAAGTATATTTAGTAAATCTTAATAATTTAATGCATCCTTTTTGAATAAAAGTATTTTTTTTTATTCAAAATGTGTTACTTTTTAATTCCAAAAATAAATGTATTTCATAATGTTTTTGTGTTAAAGTCTGAATGAAATCAAAATTGACTATTTTTTGTTTTGCCCATGCTCAGTTAAACAGCACTCTGGAAAATGTTTAGTCCTTCAGTTTTGTTTTAAAATCTGTAGATGAGTACATGTACTAATGATAATAATAATTAAAACACAAACATACATGTGCACACTAACACAAAACTACACAACAGAATAGACTGAGTGTATCATATACATCAACTCCAGCAGTCATCCTCTACTCATGAGGTAAATATATTCAGCCAACATATCTAAATAGTAGTTTCAGCAGAGCAAGCAGACACAAGTGTCTCTCGCTTTTATGAATTATGAATGCGACCCTATAAATAGATCAGATTAGTACTGTGATCATTACTCCACTCATTCATGAATATGCTTGGCTGAAATGAACAGTGTCAGTATGCGAGTGGCGAATGCCTGTAGATGTTTGCATGGTGTTGAAGGGCTGCAGCGGGTGGTCGAGTCACATTCGTTTTCCTCGTCCACAAACACTCATTTACACTGTCAATATTCAGCAGGTGGTCAACGTTAGCATCACACTTGTTGCTTAGTAACAGGCAGGAAGGAGCAGCTCACTCTAATGAAGCTCCGTCTGTATGTCAAAAATATGCTTACAAGAAGCTGGAATAAATATGAATGTGATTTTTATGTATTAGTTTAATTAAGGTTGAAATTTTGAAATTCTGAAAATCGCATGAAAAATGTGTTGTATTTTTTTTTTGTTTGATTTATTTACATTTTTGTGTTCGTTATGAAGCGTTAGGTTTTTGTTTCTGATTTAACAGTTTCATGCAGTAAAAAGGATGTGAATTATTTATTTATTTTAACTTTAGCTTTTTGGATAACTAGATTATTTAAACTTTGAATTTGATGAAAATGCAACAATGGTTATAAACATACATATATATATATATATATATATATATATATATATATATATATATATATATATATATATATATATATATATATATTCATTTTCTTTGGCTTAGTCCCTTTATCTGGGGTCACAACAGCAAAATTAACCGCCAACTTATCCAGCATTGTTTTACACAGTGGATGTTCTTCTAGCTGCAACCCAGTACTGGAAAACACCCATATATACTCACATTTCATACACTACAGCCAATTTAGTTTATTCAGTATACCTATAGTGCATGTCACACGGGGAGACCCACATAAACACGGGGAGAACATGCAAACTCCACATAGAAATGCCAACTGACCCAGCCAGGACTCCAACCAGCGACCTTTTTGCTGTGAGGTGACAGTGCTAACCACTGAGCCACCATATACTGTATATATATATATATATATATATATATATATATATATATATATATATATATATATATATATATATATATATATATATATGATTTATTTATTTAAACTTGGATTATATGTGGATTATGAATTATTAATAAAGACAATATAAATGCAGACTTGTGTATTCAGCAGATGATTTTTCCTTGGGATTTTTTTTTCACCATGCACACCTTGAACTTAGAGCCTGCTGTTGCTTCCACTTAAACCACAAGAATGCAGAATGATGTTATAAAAAATAAATGCGTCTCAGATTTGCAGACCAGGAATCAATGTACATATCTGTACTGCATGTAAAACTTCAAATGTGAATACAAAAGGTTTGTTTTGAACCATAAATGTATTATAAAGTATGTAGACCTATATGGACACACTCAAAAACCTTTGGGTTAACCATAACACAGGGTTAAAAATATTAGGTCACTATGTTGGGTTAATATGAACGTTTACTGGATCACATCCATAACAACTCATCTTCATTCATTTATTCATTCATTCATTCGTTCATTCATTCATTCATTCGTTCATTTTCCTTAGGCTCAGACTCTGTTTTTATCAGAGGAATGAATCGCCAAACAACAACTCACCTAGTTGGGTTATTATTCAAATTTGTTAGGTTGACCTTTACAAGCCAATGGATTTGGTTCAAATAACCCTACAACAGGTCTGTGCTAAAACAACCCACATGCTGGGTTATTATTAATTCAACTTTTAAGTGAGTAAGCCTATAAAGCTAGTATTTACAAGTATTTGGCAATGAATGTAGCAGAATACTATATATTAACTAAACTGAAATGATGAAATGTTATAAATATACTGAAGATTTACTTTTGGTTTTGCTACAGTACAGTATAGTACTTTGTTTATAAATATAAATATTGTAGATTTTGTATTTTTCCACAGACACTAGAATTACCATAACAGATTAATTCAAATACTTGAATACATTCATAAATACTTAAATACTACAGTATGGTACTACTATACTGTTGTGTATACAGTGTTTCTCAACCACGTTCCTGGAGGACCACCAATACTGCATGTTTTGGATGTCTCCTTTGTCTGTTACATTCATTTAAGGCTTTTAGACTCTGCTAATGAGCTGATGATCTAAATCTGGTGCATTTGGTTAAGGGGACAAGGAAATGTGCAGAGCTGGTGGTTCTCCTGGAACGTTGTTGAGAAACACTGCTCTAAAAAGTAAAGGGAACTCTTAAACAACACAATGTAACTCCAAGTGTTCCTTTTATTTTTTGAGCATTATATTATTCATTTTCTTTTCAGCTTCCTCTGGGGTCGCCACAGTGCAATGAACCACCAACTTATCCAGCATATGTTTAAACAGCGAATGCCCTTCCAGCTGCAACCTATCACTGGAAAACACCCAAACAAACTCATTTCACACACATACACTACGGACAATTTAGTTTATTCAATTAGCCTAGTGCATGTCTTTGGACTGGAAACCGGAGTACCCAAAGGAAACTCCCACAAATAAGGGGAGAACATGCAAACTCCACATAGAAATGCCAACTGACTCAGCTGAGGCTCGAACCAGCGACATTCTTGCTGTGAGGCGAGAGCACTACTCACTGCGCCACCTTTCTGCCTATATTATATTATATTATATTATATTATATTTTATTTTATTTTATTTTATTTTATTTTATTAAGTATATTTATTATATTATATTATATTATATTAATTATATTAATTATATTATATTAAGTATATTTGTTATATTATATTATATTAATTATATTTATTATATTATATTATATTAAGTATACTTATATTATATTAGGTATATTTATTATATTATATTAAGTATATTTGTTATATTATATTATATTAATTATATTTATTATATTATATTATATTAAGTATATTTATTATATTATATTATATTAATTATATTCATTATATTATGTTAAGTATATTTGTTATATTATATTTATTATATTATATTAAGTATATTTGTTATATTATATTATATTAAGTATATTTATTATATTATATTAAGTATATTTATTATATTATATGATATTAAGTATATTTATTATATTATATGATATTAATTATATTTATTATATTATATTAAGTATATTTATTATATTATATGATATTAATTATATTATATTATATTAAGTATATTTATTATATTATAATATATTATATTATATTATATTTATTATATTATATTAGGTATATTTATTATATTATATTAAGTATATTTATTATATTATATTATATTAATTATATTTATTATATTATATTAAGTATATTATTATATTATATTAAATTAATTATATTTATTATATTATATTATATTAAGTATATTTATTATATTATATTATATTATATTATATTATATTATATTATATTATATTATATTATATTATATTATATTATATTATATATTTTTCATTTTCTTTTTCCAGGTGAAACATCATAAGCACAGGTCTGATATGTATAAAGATGTAAAGGTCTTTGGCTGCTATTGCTGTCGCAGTGTTTGTTTTCCCGGATCTCCCCCAATGTGATCAGGATCGCTCGTAAAAAGCCGAAAGCGTTGCGTGCTGAACATCTCACTAAACTTTGTGCTTGCGTCGAGTTTTATCACTGGGACTGGACGGTTAATAGGCAATTAAGGTAAACATATAATTTTACACCTATTTGCAATCAAAAGCTGTGCAATTACGAGACAGTAAAACCCCTTCAACCTGAAAAATCCCCAAAACGGATGTCAAGGCGCAGACGAGGCTCTCGGCCAACGGGAACACCTGATTAAAGACGATGGTTCAGAAAAGCTGCGGATAAAGGTTCCCCCGTCTCCGCCATAGTAATTTTCTCATAATTAACATTTTAGCAAGGTCAGTGCCTTCGTGAGCCACTTGATTTAACAGCACTCGCGTTTTCAAAGTCTTTTAAAAGAGAGCTGAAACACTTCGGTCTTTTGTTGTCCAAGTCAAAAGGTTGGGCTAGCCTAATAGAGCTATTTCAGTAGAACATAGATATGAATGTCGATATTTTAGTGTTGTGTTGGGTTTATGGATGTATTGTCGATTCACATTATTAGATGCGCTTTGGCGCGCTTTAATATGACGTGACAGACTTAAGTTAACGGCACTACGGCAGGATTGACTGACTGAGCGCCTCAGTGGACTTTCTCTTTCAGTGTGCTAGTTATAAAGCACGAAATTAACAAAAGAAGATGGAAAAGGTATGTTAAAATAAGATTTAAACTTATTGAAATGTAATGTATGACATTGAATTGCTTTATCATCGTTTGAATCGCGAAAAGACGTCAAACATGTATTGTAAACAATTACATGTAACGTTACCTCAGGAAAGACATTTAACTTAGCGTCTACTTGTTAATTTACTTTAACTGTAGCTACGTTAATCTTCATAGCTTTTGCTAAATATAATGTACATAATAATATAACTTTGTCTGTAAGTCATGTTTTCATGTATGTAGACATTTATCTGTCATAAAACATGTTTAAATTGAACATAATAACAAGTAACAGGTATAATCTTAGTAACTTAGATAACTTACTGAAACATATATTGGAATGAATCTGTCATAAATCATGTTTAAAATGCTTTATATTGCAACAACAAATTGAGGCAGAGCATAATTATATCATTAGAAAGCTATATTTATGTGCAGTTTGGGTGTTTTATTTACTTGTTGATTAATATGTCTTATTATAAATAATACTTGCACTCTATTGTTAATTTTAACCTTTAATATTATTGTACCAGCTGTAATAGTTAGTGAAATTACTTGTGAGAAAATGTACTGTATCTGATATACAGTATATACACAAAAACAAACATGTAACTCTGTTTTTAACAATAAGGTGCAATCTATAAAGGTCTAATTCTAGGTGGGAAGTAATTATTTTAAGTTTTTTTTTTTTTAATTTACTTTTATACAAACTTTTGTGTTTTATTTGTCAAAAACTCTAACCCCTGGTTTCACAAACAAGGTTTAAGGCTAGTCAAGATTAAATTGCATGTTTGAGCTGTCTCAACTTGTGGTGAGATGTCTTTAAATAAGTCAGTGTAATTTTTTTTGTCTCCAGGTGCACACCAGTAATATTTTTCTAAGGCCATTTTTATAAATGTGTCTTAAATAGCCTAATTTAACTAAGGCCTAGTCCTGGCTTAATCTAAGCCCTGTTTGTGAAACTGGGCCTAAATGTTTCTTGTCTCGCCATTTTCAGATAGGAATAGCAAAAGAATGTAAATGAGACCCTATTTTCAATACAAATTGGTGAAATTTGATGACAAAATTACAGCACACTTGTCATATCTTTAATCTTACCTCTCACTCTTTCAACACTAGACTGATGCTTTATGCCAGAACTTGTGCTCTTCTCATGTGAACCAAACGCAGATTCAAACCAATTTATACAGAATGTGAATCAAGTCAAGAGCTTGTAAACTGGTGTAAAATCCAGGTCATGACCTGACTTATGTCTCAATCAGCTCCCTCCTAGGTCATGGATCAGTAGCGTCATGTCATGCACATGAATTTGGGCTCTGGTAAGGACAGCGATGAGCTTGGATCACTAGCAGTGTGACATGAGAAAATAATCATTGTACAACATCAAAACGAATACACAACAGCAGATCTAATATTTTCCTTATATTACATTTATTAAGTTTTTAAAAGTACATTATAGCTGAATAAGGAAATTGTTTAATTCATTCATTTATTCATTCATTCATTCATTTTCTTTTCGGCTTAGTCCATTTATTAATCCGGGGGGTCGCCACAGCGGAATGGACCACCAACTTATGCAGCATGTTTTTACGCAGCGGATGCCCTTCCAGCCGCAGCCCATCTTAGGGCAAGAAATTGTTTCATATAGCAGCGAACATTTTAACCAATAAACAATTATAAATTCTTGCTAAGATTGTTCTGTGTGTGTTTTAATTATTACTATTTATAATACATGTAATAATCCATAGACTCTTAAAACAGAACTGAAGGATTAAACATACTGTAAGAACATTTGATATAAAACTGTAAAGTTTTAAATTTATTTAAATATAAATAAACAAACTTTTTTTTAAAGAAAACCGCCTCAGTTGTTGTTATGTTTGATGATTTGGTTCAAATAATTATTGTTTTGCACTTCCGAACTTCTGTTAAAGGCACATAGTTAGCTTTGCAGGGAATAAATGTTTCAGTGTACTGGAAGTAGTGGTGTAACGGATCACAAATCTCATGGTTCGGATCACATTATGGTTTTTAGTCACAGATTGGACTATTTTTCAGATCAGCCAAAAAGGGGAGGAGACAAATGGCGTTTGCTTTGTATTTATTACAAAAACAGTACTGCAAGAAGCTTTTGGTTTTACTCATATATTCAGTGCTGTGAAAAATACACTGAATCCCTGATCAGTGTCCTGACTAGTTAACAAAGGTGTTGATTGAGACACACCCTTAGATCACTTAATCAGCTCAGTTCCACCACATTTAGCAAGATTTTCAGCTTTATCCATTTAATGTTTCCCTTCGGACCGCTCTTCATTAGTGGATGTTTTCATGTGTGCTAACAAGCTCATCCTTTTCATTTCCAAGTCTGAATAGATGCAGTCCAGTAGCACACAACCAGCCAACAGGTCTTGGCAAAGGGCTTTTCCCTCCCCGCCAACTTTTTAATGAGATGACCACTAAATATTCTCTCCATTCAGGTCTGTTTTGCTCCCCAGTTTGGAGCAGTGGTTGTCTCAGTTTTCTTTATTTAGTCCGTGTCACTTTGTCAGCATTGTGCATATTATTATTGATGATCCAAATGATGTAACTGGCGACAGAAAGCTCATCAGTTTTCCTCATTAGACCCGAGTTCCTGTTTAAATGAACGCTCTCGAGCTAATTGTCAAACAGGTGCTGCTTGGAGGCCAGATGCAAATAATGTCACCTTAACTGAAACAATGACAAAATTACCATGATGAATAGGCCTTTTTTAAAAACAAGCAAATGGGTTTCCCGTAGTAACCCGTGTTTTCCCTTAATGACATTACACATTACTCAAATTGATCCGTTTCGAGGTTTGTGGAGTCTCATTGTCGTAAACTAATTACAGAGCAAGCTCGTCTGCTATGCTAATGGCTTGACGTATCCCAGTCACACTAAATAACCAGCACAAGCGTAATTGCAGTGCTGAGGATTGGCAGACGTGATTAATAGTATTCAGAGTGCTGGATTCTTATGCTAATTGAAGATCACGTTCTGTATAGTTCCAGTGGCATGAACGTCTCGCAGGTGTGAAGCACTGATGGAGTGGTGGAGTGACTTAAGGACAGAACGATGGCGGCTCTTGCGTAAAGTTTTGCAGTTGATGAACGACAAGTCATTGTATTAATGGTAATATCTACTCACTTAGACTAAGAGCTATTAATATGGAACTTATTGTGGTGCATATTCATTGTTAAACATATCCTCCTTGTATATTCTGTTCATTAATATCCTATTTTTTCAGTTTTTATATAGTTTAATTGATAAAAAATGTATTTGCTTTATTTTGCTTTTAAAAGGGGATAGTTCCCTCTAGGGTTGTCAAAGGTATCAAGTATTGTAGCAATAGGTATGGAAATTTTAATGCATGCTAACATTTGAGCGCTGTTGAGCACGTTCTTAAACACAGCGAACTTGATACTTTTGACATCCCTCCCAGCAGGCACAGAATGTAAACTAAGGGTGCTTTCACACCTATGAATCAATTCAGTTGTTCTGAAACAGGGATTAAAATGATTACAATGTTGCTCTTTGCTCTTGGTGCGGTTTGCTTTAACACGGCAAAGTTTTTAAACGGACCAAAATAGCTAAAACAAGTTACTTGTGAGTAAACTCTCCTCACATTGGTCAGAGTTACAGGGTTAATTTTGCAGAGTCCCGCTCAGCTGTCAGGGGAGGTGGTGGTTTGGTGGTGTTTGACAAGGTGCGTGCAATGTGTCTTAAGAGCGAGGAGGGATGCGGTGAGAAGGGTGCGCGACGTATTTGAGGACCGGGAGGTAGACGCGTGATTTCCAGGAGATTATCACTCATTTGCGGGCATTCGGATGTCTCCCGCAAATGCACAGAAAATGCACTTCCAGGAGACTTGGGATGTCTGTTAAATGACCTCCTGTTCTACTCATAATTCTCTCTTCATGTAGCCGTATGCCTATTACATATCCATAAAACACTGTAATATAACCGGATCGTATCGCTTTCTCACTATAATCGATCTGCTCCAGAGTTCGTTTCAATCGAGCCGAGACCACCTCATTCAAGCGATCTCGGAGTGATTGTTTTCGTGTGGATCCGAGCGCGATTGGTGGTTTCATATATGCCAAACGAACTGCGCTAACTGGGCAAACGAGACAGGTTCCGAAACAAATGTCTTGGTGTGAAATCACCCATAATGTCAGATTGACTTGAACCCCAACGTCATGGGACATAGCACTTTGTTTGTAAATGAAAATCAAGTTGGTGTCAGAACCCAACATCAGGCTGATGTCAATGTCCAACGTCAAACAGAGAGGAGTGGGTATCACAGTCGCCTCACAACAAGAAGATTGCTGGTTCGAGCCTCAGCAGGGTCAGTTGGCATTTCTGTGTGGAGTTTGCATGTTCTCCCCATGTTTATGTAGGTTTCCTCTGGGTGCTCCGGTTTCCCCCACAGTCCATAGGCATGTAATGTAATGTGTATTTATATAGCGATTTTATTGTGTATGGCCATACACCCAAAGCGCTTCACAATCATGAGGGGGTCTCTCCACACCACCACCAGTGTGCAGCATCCACTAGGATGATGCGACAGCAGCCACAGGACAACGGCACCAGTGCGCTCACCACACACCAGCTATTGGTGGAGTGGAAAGACAGTGATAGGGCCAAAATGGTGGAAAGGGAATGATTAGGAGGCCATGATCGTAAGGGCCGATAGAGGGACTTTGGCCAGGACACCAGAGTTACACCCCTACTCTTTCACGAGAAGTTCCATGGTATTTTTAATGACCACAGAGAGTCAGGACCTCGGTTTAACGTCTCATCCGAAAGACGGGGACGTAGCATTTTGTTTGTAAATGAAAATCGAAAACCCAACATCAGGCTGATGTCAATGTCCAACGTCAAACAGAGTGCAGTGGGTATCACAATCGCCTCACAACAAGGAGGTCGCTGGTTCGAGCCTCAGCTGGGTCAGTTGGCATTTCTGTGTGGAGTTTGCATGTTCTCCCCGTGTTTGTGTTGGTTTCCTCCGGGTGCTCCGGTTTCCCCCACAGTCCAAAGGCATGCGCTTTACGTGAATTGGTAAGCTAAATTGTCCGTAGTGTATGTGTGTGAATAAGTGTGTATGGATGTTTCCTAGTGATGGGTTGCAGCTGGAAGTTGGTGGTTCATAACACTGTGGCGACCCTAGATAAATAAAGGGACCAAGCCGAAAAAAAAATGAATGAATGATTGATTATACAGTATATTGCTGAAAAAATAAAACATTTCACTCTCTTATTTTTCCAATATCATGCAGCTCTAGAGTGAATGTTTATTTTTGGGTAAACTATCCTTTTACGTTTTTGTTCACATTAATTTCAGCCTTCCATTTACACTGAGAAGGCGTTTTTATTCACAAAAACAAAGCTTTATACATAGGCTTGTAATGACGGCAGGATGAACATCTGTAGGACGTCACAATGTCTACATGATTGTATGTAATTTTTGGTCTCGGATGTGTTTGCATGTGTCTGATGAAACCATGTGTAAAGGGGCAGATATGGATGAGCTGAATCACCCTGAAGGATGGAGCTGATATTTGTATGGCTCTTCTTATTTTTGTAAACATCTGATATGAAGGAGATGTTTTATGGTTGTTTTTATAGATTTTTATTGTGATAAGTAACAGAGTTGGTGGCTGATGTCACCTAAGGGAGATCAGGTGCGAGTTACTAGCCGTGTGTGCATCTTTCACAACTCTGGGTCTGTCTTTGATCTTAAGAAGTCCATCTTTCAACTTGCCGAGAGGGTTCACTGATGTCGTTATTTTCAGTCTGTACATCTTAAAGGTTAAGTTTGTAGTGCTACAGACTCTCAGATCAAACATCTGTGCTTTTACATTTCAGCTGCTACTAAAAGGAGAAAGACTGATGCGAGGAACATATACTCATTACAGACTGGAAAGGTATTTTAGCTATTTGTTCTTGTGTGTACTGTTTATGACTTCATGGAAACATGCTTGAAAATTAAAGTACACTGTATTTATAAGTGACTTGGTGGCTCAGTGGTTAGAACTGTCGCCTCACAGCAGGAAGGTTGCTGGTTTGAGTCCTGGCTGGGTCAGTTGACATTTCTGTGTGGAGTTTGCATGTTCTCCCCGTGTTGGCGTGGGTTTCCTCCGGGTGCTCCGGTTTTCCCCACAGTCCAAGCATATGCGCTATAGGTGAATTGGATTAACTAAATTGGCCATAGTGTGTGCGTGTGTGCATATGAGAGTGTATGGGTTTCCCAGTACCGAGTTGCAGCTGGAAGGGCATCTGCTGTGAAAAACACCATTTGTTAAGCACACTGTACTTCTTCTGTCATACATACTAAGAATTGATTACACAAAAATATATGTTATGTCAGCAATATTCGCTAAAATGTTATGTCTACATGTTTAACTGAGTTTTCTGGACATTTTTGTGTTGAACAGGAATGTTGATATTTGAATAATTTGTGCATGCGTGACGTGACGATTGAAAACAAAGCTTGTTTATCAGTTGCTTAAAAGAGTGGTGACACAGTGGTAGCACAGTCGCCTCACAGCAAGAGGGTCGCTGGTTTCTTCCAGGTGCTCCGGTTTCCGCCACAGTTCAAAGACATGAACTACAGATGTCTGAGTGTGAATGGGCGTTTGCCAGGACTGGGTTGCAGCTGGAAGGGCATCCGCTGTGTAAAAGATATGCTGAATAAGTTGGCGGTTCATTCCATTGTGGTGACCCCTGATGAATAAAGGGACTAAACCAAAGGAAAATGAATGAAGTAGTAAGTTTGTGTTCATTTTTAAGTAAAATTATTAAAAACGTATGCTAACTAGAACTAATTACTTATTTTGCAAATTTGAAAAAAAAACTTATCCACTAAACAGAGAAAAATTAATTGACTCAATAGCAGTAACTGTTGCCTCAGTGTATGTGACAATAATATGTTTATTAGTAAAATACATTAATCAACATTGCATAAATAAACAAAATTATGTTTATGTATAATTGTTACTGAGAAAAAATAAAAAAGTTCTTACTGGATCAAGTTGCCTTATTTTGTTTTTTAATGTTTTCTCAACTATTTATTTTTACAGTACAAATGCTGGTTAAGTTGGTGGTTCATTCTGCTGAGGCAACCCCTGATGAATAAAGCGACTAAGCCGAAGGAAAATGAATGAATGTGTATTTTATAGATAAATTCTTGTAAATAGGGCTGTGCAATATTGAGAAAAAAAACTGACAATGCAATATTATGTTTCACAAAATGACTCTATTTGGAAGGAATTGTTCATTTTACATTGATAGGGAAGATTTTTTTACTGGAGTGCATCTGCCTAAAATGCACAGAATTTTACAGAAACATTTTTTATTACAAAATAAAATAAGTTAAAGCTCAGATGAAAACAATAGAACAGATAAAAATGAAACAAACATTACTCTATTGTGTAGTAATGAATTTAATGAATCTCAAATTAATTTAATAGTATTGAGGTACAGGAATGTAATAATCAAATGTAAAATAGCACCCTATAGTCTTCGCTGTATGATAATTAAACACAATTAATCTTCATTAAAGTGGCAAACTTTATAATTTCATGTCCAAATATTTTAAATTCATTTGAAATTGCTTGGCATCCTGCGATGTGACTATTGCAGATTCGCATATTGCGATATCGATGCTAAAATGATATACTGTGCAGGTCAACTTGTAAACTTATTGAAGAGAAAATGTGGTCAGAATTTTCATTTTTGGGTGAACTATCCCTTTAAGCGACTAATAGGATACTTGATTAGTTTAAAAACATTTCTTAACGGTGCCGTAAAGTTCTTTGAAATGTGCATTTGTATTCAATATTTGACATAATCTCAATTGAAACATGAAGAGAGGGCGGGACATTCAGCAAATAGCGTTTTGTTTTATCAGAGCTCTTCCAGTGAGCGTGGCCAAAGTCCTTTCACTCTGCGGCCATCTTTGAAACGTATGCTTTTATACGCTCTGGCATTTTGTTTAAATAAGGAAACATCAAATTCTCCAAAACTGCTTGCCAAGCTTACGGTTACATTACATATTTGGAATAAAGTTAAACAGTAATTAAAGTGTCTCATACGTTTTGTTTCTAAATGTTCAAACCTAACAAAATCTGCATATTTTTAGATTGCCTGAGCTAGTGTGCATGTACACTCGAAAGGAACGAGATCACGACACCAACCTCATTTATGGCCGTGTTATACTTTATCATCCTCGGGATAAAGCTTAGTCAGATTGCGCTGCTCTTCTGAAAAAATCCACAACAGTCTTGAAGTTAAAGCTCCTCCAGAAATGACAGCGACTCTTTGTTTTTTAGGTTTGTGAGCGTTTGAGTAGTTGCTGTCATATGATGTGCGTTTGACAGGATGGATTGTACCTCGCGTTTGTTTCATACAGATTACAAAACCTGTGAAGTGGGTTCATTTGAAAGTACAGATGTCAACCTTTATATGGATATATTTCTTATATATGTGAAGCAAGTATTCACTGGGATTCCAGTGTGTTTATTGACCAAAAAATTCTGTCGGAAAAACACGCCTCTGCTCTGAGCTTTTTCCCCAGAGAAACATCAGTCTATAGCAGGGGTCACCAATCTTGTTTCTGGAGGTCCGGTGCCATGCAGGGTTTAGCTCCAACTTGTCTCAACACATCTGCCTGGGTGTTTCAAGTATACCTAGTAAGACCTTGATTAGCTTGTTCAGGTTTGTTTGATTAGGGTTGGAGCTAAAATCCGCAGGGGACCACCCCTCCAGGAACAAGTTTGGTGACCCATAGTCTATAACAGTTGATGATTGGCTCCTGTACTAGTAGGCGGAGTTTCAAAACTATACAAATGACATGCCTTGTGTATTCTGGAGTTTTTGGAGTGGTTGAGCTCAAGCTCATCAAATGAAAAGCAAATGAGAAGAAGGAGGCGGGGCATGTCTGATACTAGAGGGCTTTTGATTGGTCAGAAGATTTGATGAGAAACTGATGTATGAGGTGACGTTAAAAATGTTGATGACAAACAGCAAGCTTTGGATATTTTTATCTTCTACATGCGAATTTTGTGACTTTTTTTTGAAGCAGACTAGCTTATAGTTATCCTTTAGCATACTAAAATCTTAAAAATGTTATTTAAATTTCATGGGAGCTTTAAGCTGCATTGATGGTTTATATTTTATTAATGGAATTGGCAGTGGTATTCGTATTATTGCTGATCAAAAGTTCCAAGAAACTTCAGTGGAATTTAGTAAGGAGCCAAAATCACTACGTTCCTTTAGATTCCCATCCGTATGCAGCACGTTTATTTCTGTAGCTCCAGTCAATAACCTGAAGTGCCTGAGCTCCATTGAAAGTCTCACCGGTGTGATTGACAGAATACCAAGACTTGACGTTCCCGGTCAGTTCTTTTGATGCATTTTTTATGATCCTGTTTGGGCTTGGTTTTTGACCTTGGATCACTGCGGATCACTTTCTTGTTTGTTAGAACATATCCAACTCTTTTGGAATATAAACACGGCCTGGTTTATGCTTTTTGAATCTTGTTTTTTCACAGTTTTAATAAACTCTGTACAGATCAGAATCCCCGGAGGAGGAGATATGGTGATATGCAGGAAGATGGTGGAGACGGGAAGGGAATGAGTGAAGAAAGAGAAATCCCTCTTTAAGAATAGCTCCAGCTTTTCCTGCTATAGGAAACATGCAACGGGAGGGTGAAAGTCTTTGCTGATAGAAATTCAGCTGTAATGGGGTAAAAAGCCACACATCTCTCAGCCGTTTCATGCCAGTTTTCAGGAGGCTCTGCTGCCAGACTTCCTGTTTCCTTTGGAAAGACTTCCTGTTCATACCAACAAATCCACAATCAAAGGCTTTCCTTCTTATTCTGGCTTGGTTTTCTTTAAATGAGTGGATTTTTATCTGCATCTGCTTTCTCTCTCATGCCCTCCACTTCCCCTTTCTATATATGTGTGTACATCAAGTATTCATCTTTCTTCTGGACTTGCTCATTCAGTTTTTTATGGCTTGTCCCTGTTTTCTGTCAGTGTATAAATGGTCAGAGGTCATGGGAAGGAAGCTGAGACTGTCAGTGCAGGTGGATGTGTTGACTACTCACAGTCACGGCATCATAAATGCAGTGAATATTGTTGTTATTATTAATTAGATTATTTAGCTATTGCGATCAGGGTTAATTGTCCTTAATTAAACTATGAAAGGAGACCATAAACAGAACTAAGCCATAAAACTATCTCACTATTTTTTCTTGAAATAATTAAAATGATTGCAGATAGTAACCCATGGTTTCCACTACATTCAATCTTCCATGGCGGGGCGCCACATCAAAATTGATCCCGCCACAGCTACATTACAGCTTTTCATTTAAAACATTGTCATGTTTTTTTTTTTTTTTTTTTGATAATTGCACCAAAACATTTTAAAAGGTAAGTGAATTATAACTTTTCTGTAACCGTAGTAGTGCTGTGCGATATTTGTTTAACCCTTTAAGGTTAAGCAGAGGAAATTGGTGCGCAAGCAAAGAGATTCGCATGCTGTCGGTAGGCTATTACATAAATACGAGATTTGTAGTACTGCGCTCATGACATTTGTCATTGAAATAACGCCATAGGTAGTTGGTAGGTCTGTGTAAAAAAAAAGGCCTGCCGCCACAGCTGGAAAAAATCCTAGAGAAAACACTGTAGACTGAGAATTAAAATCTATAAAGAAGCAAACCCTTGGATTAATCTACTATTTAAAATCTGGCATCAAACAAAGAAAATATGTGGTTTGCAAGATACATCAAGAATATTAAAAAGGTGTGCCTTCAAAACTGATTTTATCCTCAACCAAAGAGATGATAGATTTCGAATATGGAGCAATTTAGGAATTTCCAACTACTACACTTTTTGACAAGGGTACAATTCAAACTTTTGAGTTTCTAAAGGAAAAATATGGGTTTAATCAAAGTGACTTTTATAGATACCTTAAAGTAAGACATTATATTGACTGTAATATTTAACCAGAAATATTGCAAGTTGCAGATAAAGAAATACTAAAAGTGTTTTTATCCGTGGGCAAGGCCCAATCATGTCATAAGATCATTTTAAAATTATATAAGGGATTTCACGAATCTGGACCGGACAATACACTGTATGTTAGAGATAAATAGAAAATGAAAGGAAATCTGAATATATCAAATGAGGATTGGGGGAATTATTGTAAAACTCAACGAAAATGTACCAGCTCAGCCATGTGGAGAAAATTCGGTTGGAAGAAAGGTTTTTCATTATCACCCCATCACAGAAAATACATAGAGGAAAGGGTACTATCTGCTGGAGAATGTTGGGGGGAAAAGTAGCTAATCAGTCTTGCTTTGTGGGATTGTCAGAAATTAACCCCATACTGGAAAGAGATTAAATACATTTAGACGCCATGATTGCCTTCACTTCTGAATCTTTTTATTTAGGTAATATAAATTTAGATGGATGGATTAATAAAGACAATAAACTGTTATTTATTCTGCTGGCAGCTAGTAAAAAAGTAATTATCACACTTTACAATAAGGTTCATTAGTTAATGTTAATTAATGCATCTACTAACATGAACAAACAATGAACAATACATTTACTACTGTATTTGTTCATGTTAATAAACGTTAGTTAATGAAAATACAGTAGTTCATTGTTAGTTCATGTTAACTCATGGTGCATTAACTAATGTTAACAAGCATGGATTCGGATGTTAATAATGCATTAGTTAATGTTCAATTATGATTAATAAATGCTGTACATGTGTTATTCATGATTACTTCATGTTAGTAAATGCATTAACTAATGAACCTTATTGTAAAGTGTTACCAAAGTAATTACAAAATGGTTAAAGTTAGAGTCACCTACAGTTGAAGAGTGGATTGACACAGTTCACACTGTTATACGTCATGGAAAACTATATTTTTCATTAGGAACACAGACTGAATACTTTTTTTCTAATTTGGAGTAAATGGATTGAGTAAATTTCACCAATATGACCAAATTTGTCTTGACTTGTAACTTTAATGTAATGTTATCAATCTAAATAAGTATCTTTTCTTCTTTAAAGGAAATATTTTAAAGGATTTGTAGCTCCCCATAAATATACAAAGCGTATACATGATCTGTAAATCTCTTTCTGCGTCGCCTGAGTAAATTATGATGTGCACAAAAAAGGAATAAAAATAAACAAAACTTCAACACACTGAACCACTACAGCCTCCACTGTAGTAATGTCAAAAATCTTTGAGAAATTTAGACTTTCAGCTGTAAGGGTAAATACAGAAAAGCCTAGCTGTGCATAGACATAAAAAATGGCATAAAAAAACTGTGTAAACGTGATGACTCGTACACAAAATATGGCTTGATGGAATCCAGTGAGAGCAGACCACAGTGAACACTGCGCTTGAAGATTTGATCAATTGATTGAAGCACTGAAATCACGTCAACGCAACTGACATCCCACAAAAACTAATCTAGAGCATGATTAGTACAATTTAAAATGTTTTAAGTAAAGTTGTTAATTTGAGGGTTTTCTGCGTTGTTTTTATTTTTTGGGGGTCCCCAAAATAATTTGCACCACACAAAGGGAAAAAGATCAAAATCACCCCACACTGTAAAAAATAAATCAGTAAAATTTACGGTAAAACCAGCAGCTGTGGTTACCAGTACTTTACCGTTAAAAACACGGTACAAACCGTGTTTTTTTACGTTAAACTACCGTATTTTATTAATTTATAGATGTAATATGTCTGTATTTTGAATGACCAACATCTACACATCTTTTGTTACACAGTTAGACACTTTAGCACACCCACATGCAGGAGGTGATGAGGAAGTTACATAATGATCCAATGCTCAACTTTTCCCACAAGCAGAAAAGAGTATCAGCATATAGAAGGTGCTCAGTGTCATTCACACAGCTACTAAACACCAGTGTGGTAACACGCATAAAATTAAAGTCAAGAAATAAACATTGTTTATCAACATTAGATGTAACATAAATCTCTAATGTCCATAACTGATGGGGAAACAAATAAAAAGATCAATATTGATGTTAACAAAATGCATAAAAAGTTTTGTGCCATGCAGGGAATTCTGGGAAAGTAAATTTACGGTTATTAGCCGTATATATTAAGGAAACATACCGTTAACCAGGTTACAGATTTGTACTGTAGCATTTTTACAGTTTTTTACCGTTGAAATCACGGCCATTTTCTACAGTGCAATCAACGTAAAATGCTAAATTCTTTCTAAATAGGGAGGTGAAATTGTATTCATATCGCAATATATATCGCAGATATCTTGCAGCCCAGTTATTGACATTAAAAACTAAATGATTCTTTTAAATGTTCTCATCACTGGAAAGCTTGAAATGAAAATGTCCTCGGTAGTTTTAGTTAAACGTTATAAATCATAAATCCAGAGATTTTTCCCCCTAATGTTCTCTTCATTTCTACAGCAGACATTCGTTTTCTCTTTGCAGTGACTTTGTGCTTTGTCACTTTCCTGCTCAACATTAAAGGAAGCTGAAAAAACACACACGCAATATGACCTGTTCAAAACACACACTCCGTCTATACTGTGAGCAGGAGGTGTGATTGTGCTGACAATCCTCTTGAGTTTGTTTTATTGAGGGCAACAGCTGGTTGTTCCCCTGGCCTGTATCTCTCAGCAGTCACACTGATCTCTCTGTCTCTCCTCCCTCCGCATGGACTCTCGGCCCCACATGAGTGCACAAAGAGAACTCTATTTCCCTCCAAATTAGATTTGCTGGTGGAAAGACGCATGCACTTTTGAAGCTCACCCAGACTGCAGTAATATTTGCGCGTGTTTGTAGTTGAGCATGTAAACTTTATGGTGGTTTGTGGAGTGGGCCGATGACTAGAGTCAGTTTCAGTAGCGATCTAGAATACTGGATGGACTTTTAACATCTTATCGGGGTAGATTGTGGACTAAAAATGGATTTGATCTCATGTTGTTGGAGGCTGTGTTGTCGGGTAGGTGTAAATCTGTGTGTATTTATAGTTATTTGCAGAAGTTTAAATAATGTTAAATGTTTTAATAGAGTGTTATTTTATAGGTCTGATTATTTCTACATTATTTAAAAAGCTACATTGCTTAATTTGCAGTTTTGGCATTTCTAAAAGCGTAATTACAAATGAAAATCTTTCGTGACACAACATATTTTTGAATATTCAAAAGCTATTTTGCATAAATTAACAGCTTTTTCAAATGTCAAAAAACACTTTTTTATTATTGCAATTAAATAGATAAATAAATGCTATAATCCTTTTTTACGTTTTAATATTATAATTGTATTGGTAAAATTGCTTTATTTACTTTTTAAAAACAGAAATGTAAACATTAAAAGTACCGAAACTAGTTTCTGATTAAATCTTCGTGAAGACGTTCTGCATATATTAACATTTTGTTAATATATCTGTCCATATCTGTAATTTAAAACATTTTTAGTATTTTATTATTAATATAAATACAAACATTGGAACTTTACATTGTATGTGTTGTTATTAGTTTTCTTTATTTTAATGTTGAAAATCAAATTGACAGTTTCATATTAACAATCATGAATACGTGTTGTATACATTATGGTTACATCTTTCCATTAAAACCTGATTAAACTTGTAAAATTTTGGGTAATTTTATTAATGCAGTTATGTAAATAATTTAAATATACAAACAACTACAGGCATATAAACATTTAATTTATTCATTCTTTGTTTCGGATTTAAATAAAGTTAAATATATAATGATAATTGCAAATATTTAATGTTCACAAGCTGTTTTTTTTACATATTAACAACATTTCAAATGACAAAAATACTTTTGTATAAATGCAATTAAATATATAAATAATTGCTATTATACTTTCTATACATTTTAATATTACGGTTCCATTGGTAAAATTGCTTTATTTACTTTTTAAATACAGTATGGAAAGTAGTTTCTGATTAAATATTCGTAAAACTTTCTGCCTATATTAAGAGTTTGTGAATACATCTGTCTAAAAATCTCTGTAATTTTAAATAATATTAGTATTTTTATAAATAATATAAATGTACAAATATTATTAACAATTATCAATTTGTTTTGCATACATTAACAATTTATATCACATCTTTCCAAAACACTTGATCAAAATTGTAAAATGTTGGGTAATTTTATTAATGCAATTATGTAAATAATGTAAATATACAAATAACTACAGCCATATAAACATTTCATTCATTCATTCTTTGTTTCTGATTTGAATAAAATAATGATACAAATAATTGCAAATATTTTTATATTTATTAGAATTTTTTTGTGACCAAATATTTTATGAATATTCACAAGCTATTTTGCATATATTATTTTCATCATTTCAGTTGAATGTATAGATAATTCTATCATACTATTTATATAATTAAAATTACAATTGTATTTGTAAAATTGCTTTATTTACTTTTTAAAAACAGTATCGAAACAAATCGAATAAATTTGAAAATATGAAGAGCTTTTGCATATTTTAACAGTTGGTGAATACATCTGTTAAAAATATCTGTAATTTAAATATAATATAAAAATGTTAGTATTTTATAAATAAATATATAAATAGCCTTTCATTTTATGGGGTGATGTAGTTTATTTTTATGTGGAAAATCAAATTGACAGTTTCCTATTAACAATCATGAATTTGTTTTGCATACATTAACAATTTAAAATGGTTACATCTTTCCAAAAACACTTAATTAAAATTATAATATGTTGGGTAATTTGCATAAAATGCTGTTATGCAAATATACAAATAACTACAGCCATATATACATTTTATTTATTTCTTCTATTTCAATAAATACTATAAAGTATTGTAAAAGTAACTGAAACATAGTGACATTATATTCACCTTAATGAAAGTGAGTAAAAGTTTTACTGTTCTTCAACAAAAACAAAATAAACGTCTTTTGCATAACTTGTATTTTGCCTTTAATCTTGTATATCTGGCTTGGGATCTGCATATATGTTGTTTGCTGCATGTTGCACATTCTTAAATGAAGTATTACACAGTATGCTATGCAGTATAATTTGCCAGGCAATTAGACAGAAATGAACTGTATGTAATCATGCACACATTATCATTTGCTCATTGACGAGTCTCTCAAACGCAGTTCGTAACCGCACGTCAGAAGTGGCGATGAAAGCTGCTGGGGTTTTTCTAATGGGGAGAAACTGTGCAGGTTTTCTTCACACAGGGAGCGTGTGCTGTGTGTTCCTGTGAATGGCAGTTGTCTGAAATAGCTGCAGGTGTGGGCTGTGTTTGTGTGTGTGTGTGTGTGTGTGTGAGAGAGCTCTGAGAGATCTGGCCCACTTTTGTTGTTTAATGTAGACAGGTGGTGTAGTCTGAAATGAGACTGCAGCTGTTCTCCCAGCCACTCCTCTTAATGCACATGTAATCTCATGTACTGTGTTTGTGTGTGTGTGTGTGTGTGTGTGTGTGTGTGTGTGTGTGTGTGTGTGTGTGTGTGTGTGTGTGTGTGTGTGTGTGTGAAGATGCTGGAAACAGGCAGCCGTTTGACCTGCAGATGTCTATATTTCCCAGTGGAGGTGCTGCTGGGGCACAGCTGGGGTCTGTTGTGGGACGTGGGACCGCTCTGTTTCATGAGGATGCTGGTGGTCTCCTGGTGTGTGTACATTGTGGAGAACTGGCTTGTCAGTGATCGCAGCACTGGGGAAATCTGGTGTAGAAATAATACACAATGTTAGGGCTGCACAATGCATTGTAACTATCAATATTATGATAATAATATATGTAACATATGTATTGCAGACATGTGTGATTTTTATGCATTGGCTTTTATCTAAATTTGACCAATCAGATGGGTCTTGGTATTTTTAGCCCCACTTCCCCAGTGGTTGCTGTACTGCTATTGGCTGAAGCAGCTCAAAACTGATCCCAGAGCTGAAAATAAACACTAATGGCGGGACAATGACAACAGCCAATCAGAGTCAGAATCAGAATCAGAGTCTGCAACTAACGATCATTTTAAAAATGGATTATTCTGTAGATTATTACTTTGATTAATCGGTTAAAAGAAACTTAACAAGAAAAGCAGTCATTTCCATCCCTTTATTTAAAAAAGCTTATCCCTTAGCTGTTATAATAATAATACAATTAAATGAAAAAAAAAAACTAAGTATTTTTGTCCTGTTTTCAATCAAAATATCTAAAAAAAAATTTAAATCAAGAAACACACTAGACATATGAAGTAGCATAAGAAATAATGTCTTGTTTTCTGAAAGAAACACCTCAAAATAACTAATTATTTGCTTAAAACAAGCAAAACTATTTGCTAATGGGGTAAGAAAAACAATGTTAATAAGATAAAATCTTAAACAGAAGTTAAGCATCACTTAATTTTCTCATGCCATTTTTATTTTCTGTTCTTGATTTAAGATTTTTTATATATTTGGACTGGAAATGAGACAAAGAAAGAAAGAAAGAAAGAAAGAGAAAGAAAGATAGAAAGAAAGAAAGAAAGAAAGATAGAAAGAAAGAAAGAAAGAAAGAAAGAAAGAGAAAGAAAGAAAGAAAATCTTTTTTGCAGTGAAGTTATACATGACAACCGATAAAATGATGATCAAAAAAGGCGAAGAAAAACTTTAATCTTTCAAAGTGCAAAGTAACTTCACCACCGCTGCTTTACTTCTGTTATTAACCCTTTTGCTAGGGGGTTTAAAATATCCTGGAGTCATTCTTTAGGCGATCATTCACCCTTAATGTTTCTGTGTCGACGCGTCATGTTTATCACGTGACACACCGCAGCCACAATAGCGCTGTATGACAGATCCCTTTAATTGAGTTTTTTCTGTTTTAATTACTCCCTAAATACATGCAAGTAAATGCCTGGTGAACTTGAAGGAGAGTAGATTCAACTTTATAGTTACTTTAACTATGTGTATCGGATATGAATAAAACACATCGGCATTTGAATGGATTGTTAGACTTCCTTGTGTGTTTTACAAACTCTAAGGGCCCTATTATACACCCGGCGCAATGTGGCGCAGGGCGCGGCGCAATACTCTTTTGCTACTTTTAGCTCGGCGCAAGGGTCATTTTGAGGTGTTGCGCCGCGCTGTTTAAATAGCAAATGCATTTGCGCTCAAATGTGCGCCCATAGGCATTCTGGTCTAAAAAAGCAGGCGTGTTTTGGCGCGTTGCTATTTTGAGAAACTGTATGTAGTCTGTTCTTTAGACCAGAACAAAGTAGGTCTATTGTCTGGCACAAAGTGCCCCTGGCTTACACACTACAAACAAGATGCAGAGCAATACGCAAATACCTTTACATATGAAAAATATATAATATCTTAAGGATATATATATATATATATATATATATATATATATATATATATATATATATATATATATATATATATATATATATATATATATATATATATATATATATAAAATAAGGATATATACAGGTTATAAATATAAATGATTAAAATATTACAAAACATATTAATTTCTAAATGAAGATTTAAAAACCACTGCCGTCATACTTTCTTCATCTCGGGAGGCTTGTTCAGTTCATTTAATTTGCTTTTGTATAATGTTATTATCATTAGCAGTATTATTTATTATATCCATATTGATATTTGTTTTATTAAAAACAAGCTTAGATTTGTCCACCTGTCAAATTTTAGACCATATGGGGCATGGCAGGTGTATTTGGAAATAACTATTTAGTATTTTGAGCACACTTTGTTATTATTGTTCATTTATTCGTTTGCTAGAAATTAGAACTAAATTTAGAAATAGTTTTGAAGCAAATCTTTGCGCTTAACAAACGAAATTAATTATTTATAGACTAATTGATGTCTGTGCGTAAAGGTTTCCCTATCCACGAGAGCAAAAGCGAAAGTGAACTTACTTTACGTCAAAATGCGCTTATGGCGTGACGCAGCTGGCTCTTAAAGGTAATAGGAGATGAGGCTTTAATTGGTTTATTCTCAAAACACACCTATAACTCATTAAGAAAATAAACTCAACCCTTTTAGACCATGTGCCACGGCGCAAAGCGGATTTTCCCGCCCTTAAATTAGCAAAAATGGGTTCTGACACACCCTGAAAGCGTTTGCGCCCTGCGTTTTGCGCTCTGCGCATGGACCGTCAAATTAGAGCCCTAAATGTTTTGTTTTACTAGTACTTGTGTGTATTTACATGATTTAAATATAAAATAAACATTAGGTGGTTAAAACGCTGCATAATTGTGATAATATGACACGTCTTTCTCTGGCTCAGTGCCAGCAAACGCACCAAAGCTCAGTTTGATTTTTTCAATCGCTACTCCGAGAGTAAACGAGCTAACGCTAACTTGAAGACGAAAATCAAGCTTTTACTGTACTTTCCCTATTAAATATTCATGTTGCATACATAAAACATTTGTGATGGTTACATCTTTTCAGAAAACTGGCCCTGAGTGGCCCTCCTCTTGTGAAATTTTATTTCAAAGCTAAATTCTCTTTCAGAAATCTCCCAATAGGCTGATTTTTATAATATTATAATCAGTGATGAAATACATTGTGCTGCTTCATATTTTTGCTAAAAGTTATCTCGAATGTTAGAACAACACATGGAAATCCTCTGTACACTAAGAATACCATCTGTCTGTATGTGTGTGTGTGTAGAGAGAGAAGACAAATCAAATTCAACCTCTTAATCTCTGGAAAATCCCACTCTAAAAATGTCCATGTGCCCAAGAGGAGGCCAGCAAGTCAGATTTGACGTCACACTCCTGTGTCTTTATAAAAAAAGCCCTGTGTTGGCTTCACGCTATTGAAGCATGAGCATATATGTTCACATTGATTTCAAGCCAAAATCACAGCGAGCCGCAATTCATCCTGTCCGTTTTTTTTTTGCGTGCCATTGCTATCGAACATCCGGTTAGCATGAAAATATGAGTGTATGTGAGTTTGCCCAGCATGACGGCGCATTATGGAACAAATTGGCCACTTTGGGACCCATCTAAATGACTCCCTCCGCCCCGCGTTCACCACACACACTAAATAAACGCTGCTTTTTGAAACGGGGCCATTAGTCCTGAGGACTGACCATTACCCACACTGCAGCAGTGAGTTTTCTGGCTCCCCCGCGACACGCCGCTGATTTATGAGCGCCACTGATATTGACCTTGTGCTTTTATGGGTTTAGATTTGTGCCGGTCACTCGCTTTATCCTGGCTGTAACTGAACTTTAGGCATGGAAGGGGAGGTAAGTGTGATTTTGAGGACTTTTTAATGTGTTGGTATGATATATGGTCATCACTGCGCTGTTCAGTGATCAGGAGTCCTGCACAGGACAAAATGCGGAAACCTTTTAGCCCGGACATCCTGCTGATTCTTTTAATTAAGCAGCTTGTAAAATCAATCTCAGCCTGTTGAGCTGATGAATGATGCAAACCTGTAAATGACTCCGAGATCCCTTGGGGGAGGTGTGTGTGTGTGTGTGTGTGTGTGTGAGAAAAAGAGAGAGAGAGGAACACTTGGCTATTGTTTCTGTAAATGCTTATTGTACAGTTAGCTTTAATGCAGTAGTTCACCCAAAGTTGCAAGTTTGTCTACGTCATTCTAAACTTTTAACTGAGGTTTTTTCTTCGGTGGGAAAATATGGTTAATATCACTTAGAAAACGACACATTAGTCTTATAGAAATACATTTGTTTTTGTGATAATTATGACAATGAGATAAACAGAAAGTAAGTCATAATTATCAGCGTAAATGCATTATGAGGTAAACTTTTTAGTTCATTTCCAGACATAATTTGTCAGTTGGAGGGTGACATGATGGCTCAGTGGTTAGTACTGTGACATGAGAGCAAGATGATTGCTGGTTTGAGTCTTGGTTGGGTCAGTTTGCATTTTTGTTTGCATGTTCTCCCTGTATTGGAGTGAGTTTCCTCTGTGTTCTCCCCACAGTCCAAACACATGCGCTATAGGTGAATTGGATGAACTAAGTTGGCCGTTGTGTATGTGTGTGAATGAGTTTGTATGGATGTTTTCCAGTACTAGGTTGCAGCTGGAAGGGCATCCGCTGTGTAAAACATATGCTGGATAAGTTGGCGGTTAATTCTGCTGTGGCGACCCCTGATGAATAAACTAAGCCGAAGGACAATGAGTGAATGAATGAATTTGTCAATTGACAATTCAAAATGACTATGACAGGTCAAAATTTTAACATGAAAGCACAGAAAGGAAAAAATTGTTAAAATTCAGGGTCAAGGTCACGAGACAAAAAAATGTTGCATAAGTTGAAATAGTATATTAGTTTTCTATTTCAGCATATATTTTTTTTGTTATGACTTTTTTTCTTTTCTAGACTTTCATGTTAAAATTTTAACCTGTCATAGTTATTTTTACTACTTGAGATTAAAAGAAAAGTAGAAATATGACATGAGTCAATCATCATCTGAGTTAACATGAGTTTTTAGGTTTATTTCATTATTTATATCATTTATTTTATATTTCTGTGTGGAGTTTTATATTAATTTATTTTACATACATTAAAAACAAACTAGATAACATATCATATCGTTAAAAAAAATTATGTTAAGTTAAAATTTTATCCAACCTGAGTATGACAAATTTTTAAAAATCTTAAATCGACTAAAATTCATTCATTCATTTTCTTTTTGGCTTAGTCCCTTTATTAATCTGGGTTCGCCACAGCAGAATGAACCGCCAACTTATCCAGCATATGTTTTTTACACAGCGGATGCCCTTCCAGCTGCAACCCATCACTAGGAAACATCCATACACACTCATTCACACACTTAAGGGCGTCACACACTTGAAAGTATCGCACACTAGACACGGTCTTGTGGGGGAAACCGGAGCACCCGGAGGAAACCAACCCGAACACGAGGAGAACATGCAAACTCTACACAGAAATGCTAACTGACCCAGCTGAGGCTCGAATCATAGACTTTCTTGTTGTAGGGTGATCATGCTACCAACTGCGCCACTGTGACGCCCTTGACTTATTATTATTATTATTTTTTTACTTTAACTTTGTATTACATTAAAAAAACTGACAAGTTTAAGATGAATAATAATGATTCAATATTATTGCGACACCATTAATGACAACTAAATTATGATAACTACCACAAAAATTTTACCATAAAATGTTTGGGATAGGTGGCACGATTCCTCAGTGGTTAGCATTGTTGCCTCACAGCAAGAAGGTCTCTGGTTCAAGTCCCAGATGAGCCAGTTGGCATTTCTGTGTGGAGTTTGCATGTTCTTTCTGTGTTGGCGTGGGTTTCCTCCGGGTGCTCCGGTTTCCCCTACAGTCCAAACACATGCGCTATAGGTGAATTGTATCCACTAAATTGGCCATAGCATATGAGTGTGTGTGAATGAGAGTGAATGGGTGTTTCTCAGCACTGGGTTGTGGCTGGAAGGGCATCCACTGTGTGAAACATATGCTGGAATATTTGGCGGTTCATTCCCCTGTGGTGACCTTTGATAAATAAGTAAGGAAATGAACATTTGAGATATAGTCAATCATTTTACTGTCTATTTTCTATTTTTTGAGCTTTAAATTTGTTTAAACTTTTTTGGAAAAAGCACATAAAGTTTCATCTTTTTCAGTCTGCAATCTTGAAATGACATAAGGTTGACTAAATGATGACAGAATATTCATTTACGCCTGAATTATGCCTTTAACCATAGACGTTTCCCGAGTTCATTTGGAGAAGCGGAGGCACTTAGACTCACATAGAGATCCTCTCCTCAGATAGCAGGGTCTGCTCAGCCAATAAGCAGATGTGAAACAGATAGACCGTGGCCGCATCGATCCAGCCCAGACTTGACTAATAGCCGGTCTGCTTTTTTTTACCCAGTCTCTGGACTTGTAGGTGTGTGATTGAGTTTGCATGTCAGCAATCGCTCCTCTCTATCAGTCCTGCCCACCGTCTCTGGAGGATCCAGTCCAGAGACGCCCGAGAAAATGCCCATGTGTAAATACTGGGAGTGTCCAGTTCTCAGATCAGTGAACCGTGACCCGAGCATGAGGGTCGGCCGTGGGAAGAGTCACATGATGCATAAATAGACGGCTTTTGATGTAGAGCGGGTTTCATCTCAGCATGCTGTCTGAAGTGTTTTACTAAAATAAACTCATGTGCTGTTGTGTCTTTATATGGAGATTTAGGAATAGGCGCTGATGCCAACTAGTAGTCATACAACAAATGTCATTAATACTGTGAGTAATGATTGATAGTTCTGATGTGTTTGGTTATTGTGCTTTAATTGGCATGTTGTGATTCAGATATTGGAGACTTTTCCCACTATTAAACCTTTTGAAAAGGGTAGAAAGGCCAGTGCAGGATAACAATGAAGTTCTTTTACTTTGTTACTTGTTCCTTTACATTCTTTGGGTATTTTGGAGTATTTTGGGAAACTTTTAATTCACATTTAACAGCATCATATCATATTTTTTACTCCTTATACAGCTACAGTATGAGAGCTATCACTGGGATGGTACTTTTTAAAAACGGTCCATGTTAATACCTCAAATGTACATATTAGTAGTTAAACAAAACAGTACAATAGTATACCTTTTGAGATTTTGGGGTACTAATACGAAGCTTTTTAATGTCCATGTTGGGGCGTCACGGTGGCGCAGTGGGTATCACAATCGCCTCACAGCAAGAATGTCGCTGGTTTGAGCCTCGGCTGGGTCAGTTGGCATTTCTGTGTGGAGTTTGCATGTTCTCGGTGTGTTCGTATGGGTTTCCTCTGGGTGCTCCGGTTTCCCCCACAAGTTAAAAGGCCTGTGGTACAGGTGAATTGAAAAGGTAAATTGTCCGGGGTGTATGTGTGTGCATGAGTGTGTTTCCCAATGATTGGTTGCAGCTGAAAGGGCATCCGCTACGTAAAAACATGCTGACTAAGTTGGTGGTTCATTCCGCTGTGGCCACCACAGATTAATAAAAGGACTAAGCCAAAAATATTGGTTGTAGGCCTTAAATCAGTTTAAACAGGTCTTAATTTTCCTATGTCCATGTAAAGCTACCCAATCGGGCCGACAATTACTAACAATATATTTTAATAAAAGTTTTAAGACAAGTTTATTTATTAGCTCTGTTTACTTATCTTCCTCACAATAACTTTTGTTTATAATGTTTTTTAGCCTTGTGTAAGTCTTAAATTTCTTTCATATTGGTCTTAAAATGGTCTTAAAAGTCTTAAATTTGACTTGATGAAACTTGTAAAAACCCTGTGTAATATGTATCTAGGTTATCTGCACTTTTGTTCATTCATTGATTCATTTTCTTGTCAGCTTAGTCCCTTTATTAATCCAGGGTCGCCACAGTGTAATGAACCGCCAACTTATCCAGCAAGTTTTTATGCAGCGGATGCCCTTCCAGCCGCAACCCATCTCTGGGAAACATGCACACACACATTCACACACACACTCATACACTACGGACAATTTAGCCACCCCAATTCACCTGTACCGCATGTCTTTGGACTGTGGGGGAAACCGGAGCACCTGGAGGAAACCCACACGAAGGCAGGGAGAACATGCTAACTCCACACAGAAACGCCAACTGAGCTGAGGTTCGACCCAGCGACCTTCTTGCTGTGAGGCAACAACACTACCTACTGCGGCACTGCCTCGCCTTATCTGCACTTATACTCATGTAAAACTGAAACAGAGTACTTTACTATTGCTTTTTTTGGCCATTCCTTACACTGATTTGACCATGATCTGTACCGAGCTCTAGACTTAAACGCATCTCATTTTATTCCCATATTAGGAAGAAATGTACAGGTTTAGAGAGCTTTATCCTCCTCATTCATTCATTATATGATATTTTTCCTCTTTGCAGAGAACACGAGATCCTGTTTTTCCCTCTGGAGTGAGCTTCCCACTTGATTGCCCAGTTTATAACGACACGTTCATCAAAGTCAGTGTCTATGGAGTGAGTGACGAACAGCAGTCGGTGAGTTCTATACAGTTTTTAAATTCAATTCAGCTTTATTTGTATAGCGCTTTTACAATGTAGATTGTGTCAAAACAGCTTCATATAAATGGTCATAGTAACTGGATCAGTTACTGTTTGTTATACATCTCTGTTTGTTTTGCTGTGGTTTGAGTCTTTAGTTTGTGTGTTTTTGTTGTGGTTCATGATTGTGTTGCCGATTTGGCTCATGGACGCCACTGTTAGGCTCTTTTGGGGCCTGTGTGTTGTTCGCAAATCCCTAAATGATTTTCGTTCTTTTAATCACCTGCTTGGTCATTTTTTGTCACAAAATCATTCGCAGCTGAAACTTTAGTCTATAAATCAGATGTCGTCTTGCAAGCCGCACGTTTGATTATTTTGCATAAAGTCTGGCACATTGACGTTTATTCTGCTACAAATTGACAGCTCATTTAATTTATGTCGCAGCAATTCGTTCTGCAAGCACCGCTGAAGAAATTAGATATTATTGCACAGACTAAATCTGAAAACAAAGCAGGAGGTAGAGATGTGCTGGAGAGATGTGCCAGCTTGAAGACAAGAGTCACTTTTCAGAGATCTTGAGATGCTGTTAGAAAATTCACAGAAAATTATTTAATTCTTTGATAATGCAAATTCATAACTGATAATCCCCAGTGAGCTAATGCATATTAATGTTAATGAATAATCATGTTAAAACTGTCAAGTGTTTACTACTAAAAGAAAATACCATCAGGAAAAATCAACACAAACCTAAATAGACCATATAAAAGCATTGCTCTCTATGTCTGTGGCTGAGATTAATATTTATGTATATTTTCAGGGGTGATAGCGTTCCGGCACCACGCCGGATTTCCGGCGTACTGTGGCTGCGGGAAAAAAAAATCAGGTTCACGGATATTGATCTGTCATTTCTCTAGATTCACAGAATTCACTCACTGCTGAAAGCGCCGGATTGGATTTTATTAAGTGCCATTTTGTGTGCTCGTGAATCATCTTTTGAGTGTAGACGCCATGTAAATAAAAGATTAATTGTGTAATTTAGAGAGCTTTATAAATTATAACGGATCTTTGTGAGATCTCTATGAACTAAGATTAGTGACGCTTTTTAGTGATAATAAGAAGAGCGTGCTTTGCACTTTCCAGGCTATAATCCATTCAGAATTTGTATGAAACTTTCGTTTTCGGCACATATACGCTGATATGTTTTGGGAATGACATCTGCATATTTACGCTGGGTTTATTCTCGAAATAACGGTGAAGCAATAGACGGGACAAAAATATATTTCCCCCTTCTCCTTAAACAACTTAGTGTTTCAGCTATGAAATAGTTCAGTTTTGTATGTAGCCTAATGGCAAAGTGTTTATATTTAGTTTCGTTTTTTATTCAGCTTATTTAGAAAAACGTTTGGAGCATTTTTTATTCGTTAAAAATAAGTTTTTTTAACGAACAGCGCCCAGCGGAAGACCATCATTGTCTGTTTGATCAGTTTGCCTTCTCAGATCATCACGACTTGCCTAAAATAAAAGATATAAAACAGTTCAAGTATAAAACAATGGTAGCTTAAACGTTAAAGAATGTGTGCTATTAGACGCATAGTTTGCTTATAAAAAGCTTGCAGGACATCGAGGCGCCAGAGCAATCACTTGCATATTTTCAGTGGGAGCAATTTAAAGTTATCCGTCATTTTTGCTCACAAAGTACGAGTAATACATCAAAAAACGTTACAGCGTTTTTATAAAATAAAGAAAACCAAAATTATGCGCTTTCTGTCGTCTGGTTTTTGAACAGGAGCGCTTAACAAAGTGAAGCAAAATGTATATGCCTCACAGACATAATAAATATATTTATAGAAAGCTTTAAATTATTACTTAACGAAATAAAACAAATCGAAAACAAAAAACTCCTTCATGTAATCCGTAAAGATGAATTTCTAAAGGCGAGTCCAAGAGGAGATTGCCAGTCAGGATCTTTGCGACACTGACTCAGAATAAGTTTTTTAATAAATAATTAAGATATGTCCTTACTCTTTCCTCGACACATTCATTGTTATTTGTTTTTGCCGGTGCTTGGGGCGAGTTTTAGCTTATTGTGTGCGTTTGAACGCGGATTCACAGTAGCAGTTTTAACATGGAGTGACACGACATCTGACGTACAGATGACACAGGCACATGCCACTGAGTGTAGTGACACTTCCGGTGGCACGTCCGGTTTTCCACTGTCATTTGTCACTCGCTAGTGGCATGTGTAGTGACCTGTGTCACTCAGAGTGTCGCGCTGCATGTCACTGCAGTGACATCGACACCCGGCGAAGCTTTTGACATCAATAAACACGAGCAAAACCATATTTAATCATTACGCGACTTTTAACCTAATTTATCGCGTCGCAAGTTAGTTTATTTGCTGAGCTACTCCACGATGTTTTAATTTAAACGCATTTATTTTATGTATTCGTAGTCATACTTCCGTACGTAATATAGTCATTTGACAGTACATGTCAGTCAAATTTATTGTGGCATGCTTATGTATGGGAGGGGTTACACTTATCTGTTGTACTGTATATTATTGCATCCTGGCAGTTCCTTTGTTCCCTACAATATGGACTTCTCTATGTTTTTAATTCATTCATTTATTTTATTATTTAACTTATTTTCATTTTAAGGTATTTTAAATAATATCCTTTAAAAAGTTATAATAAAATGCATGTTGAAAACTCATAACATATATGCATGTAAGATAACAGGTGTCATTTGCCTAATGATTTTTAAATATTAAAGCAAAGAGACTTATAAGATTAATGTGCTTATAACGTGCTTATACTGACACCTACTGGCACATGTCACAAGATCACTGACACTGGCATGTGTCACTGACTGTCACGTTAGGCGTGATCAAAACAAAAGCAAAACAGGAACAAAAAGATAGCGGATTCAAGTGCAGATTTATTTACAGTGCAAAAAAACATAAAACAAGGCATTCAAAGTACAAATAAACCACAAAATCAGAAACCAAAACAGAGACAAGGCTCAGGAAACAAAACTCGAAAAACTAGACTAAGCAAAAATACAAAAACACGATCAAGAACAAACAACTAAGAATATCAGACTTACTGCACGACTGGGATCAAGACAGACAAGGTAGACAACGACGCGATGACAAACATAGGTGGAATGGTAGAATATATAGTCCAGATAATCAACGGTAACACAAAACAGATGAGATGACGGGTCAGTGTAAGTGTTCCGGTGTATGCGCGTGGGATGTATGAGAATGTAGTTTTTTCCCTGGGGCACTGTAGCGCCTACAAGTCCTAGAGCGCTACAGCGCCCTCAGGTGGTCACAGACGGATGTGACATTACCCCCCCTCTAAAGAGCGGCTTCCAGACGCTCCCAGACTGGTTCCAAGAGGGGGGGCGGAGCGGAGCAGGAACAAAGGGAGGGATGGGAGGGCCAGATCAGGGTCAGGCAGTGGGTCAGGCACCCCAGCAGGAAGCCAGGGTGCGGCCGGTGAATCTGTCCCAAGTAGTGGGAAGGACCACCAGGGAGGGTCGGGAGGGATGACCCATGGATGATCCCGCAGGAGACACAAGGCAGGGGGTTTTAGGAAAGCCGGCTGGAGAGGCAACTGGACTGGAGCAGGCGGAACTGGAGGCAGCTGGGCAGGAGCCGGCGGGACTGGAGGCAGCTGGGCAGGAGCCGGCGGGACTGGAGGCAGCTGGGCAGGAACCGGCGAGGCTGGAGGCAGCTGGGCAGGAGCCGGCGGGACTGGAAGCAGCTGGGCAGGAGCCGGCGGGACTGGAGGCAGCTGGACTGGAGCCGGCGGGACTGGAGGCAGCTGGACTGGAGCCGGCGGGACTGGAGGCAGCTGGACTGGAGCCGGCGGGACTGGAGGCAGCTGGACTGGAGCCGGCGGGACTGGAGGCAGCTGGACTGGAGCCGGCGGGACTGGAGGCAGCTGGACTGGAGCCGGCGGGACTGGAGGCAGCTGGACTGGAGCCGGCGGGACTGGAGGCAGCTGGACTGGAGCCGGCGGGACTGGAGGCAGCTGGACTGAAGCCGGCGGGACAGGAGGCAGCTGGACTGGAGCCGGCGGGACAGGAGGCAGCTGGACTGGAGCCGGCAGGGCATGGAGCCGGACTGGGACCGGCAAGGCAAGACGTCTGGGAGGTGCCGGCAGGGCAAGACGTCTGGATGGCGTTGGTAATGCCAGGAGCCGGGCTGGGACCGGCAGGGCGAGGAGCCGGGTTGGGGCCGGCAGGGCAAGACGTCTGGGTGGTGCCGGCAGGGCGAGGAGCCTGGGTGGCGCCGGCAGGGCGAGGAGCCTGGGTGGTGCCGGCAGGGCGAGGAGCCTGGGTGGCGCCGGCAGGGCGAGGAGCCTGGGTGGCGCCGGCAGGGCGAGGAGCCTGGGTGGCGCCGGCAGGGCGAGGAGCCTGGGTGGCGCCGGTAAGGCCAGAAGCCAGACTGGAACTGGCATTGGACTGCGCTCTGGGGCTGGAGCCGACACTGGCGGGCGCTCTGGGGCTGGAGCCGACACTGGCGGGCGCTCTGGGGCAGGAGCCGACACTGGCGGGCGCTCTGGGGCTGGAGCCGACACTGGCGGGCGCTCTGGGGCTGGAGCCGACACTGGCGGGCGCTCTGGGGCTGGAGCCGACACTGGCGGGCGCTCTGGGGCTGGAGCCGACACTGGCGGGCGCTCTGGGGCTGGAGCCGACACTGGCGGGCGCTCTGGGGCTGGAGCCGACACTGGCGGGCGCTCTGGGGCTGGAGCCGACACTGGCGGGCGCTCTGGGGCTGGAGCCGACACTGGCGGGCGCTCTGGGGCTGGAGCCGACACTGGCGGGCGCTCTGGGGCTGGAGCCGACACTGGCGGGCGCTCTGGGGCTGGAGCCGACACTGGTGGGCGCTCTGGGACATGGGCAGTCCTCTTCCTGTGCCTCCTTCGTCTGGTGGTTTGAGAAGGGAGAGTGTTGTCATCAGGAGAGGGATCTTGCTCTGGAGCTGGAGCCGACACTGGCGGGCATTCTGGGGCTGGAGCCGACACTGGCGTTCCACACAGTTCTAGCAGGCTCTCCAGAGGCTCCGAAAAGGGTGGTCTCCGAACAGCCCGACGCGGATAAGTCCGCAACTCCAGTCCAGCCTCTCTCCTCCTTCCCTTAGACAAATCAGCTGGCCCCGAAAATATCCCTCTCTGTTGCCCTTCACTCAGGCCTCCCTCCTGAGGGTTCTCCTCTTTCAGAGCAACAGAGAGAGGGGAGCCAGAGATCAATAAGGCTGCCTCGATGAACCGATACAGGTTCCAGTCCTCCTCATACGGTGGCATTTGGGAACGGACTGGATCCAAAAGTCCTCCCCGGAAAAACATCATAAGCAATAAGTCACTATGAGAGCTCTTCGGGGCTAGCTCCAAAAACTCCTTGATATATCGCTCAATTGAGCGATTACCTTGTTTTATACGCACTATAAGGCTATCTGCTGAATCCATTTGTGATCGCGTCGTTCTGTCACGTTAGGCGTGATCAAAACAAAAGCAAAACAGGAACAAAAAGATAGCGGATTCAAGTGCAGATTTATTTACAGTGCAAAAAAACATAAAACAAGGCGTTCAAAGTACAAATAAACCACAAAATCAGAAACCAAAACAGAGACAAGGCTCAGGAAACAAAACTCGAAAAACTAGACTAAGCAAAAATACAAAAACACGATCAAGAACAAACAACTAAGAATATCAGACTTACTGCACGACTGGGATCAAGACAGACAAGGTAGACAACGACGCGATGACAAACATAGGTGGAATGGTAGAATATATAGTCCAGATAATCAACGGTAACACAAAACAGATGAGATGACGGGTCAGTGTAAGTGTTCCGGTGTATGCGCGTGGGATGTATGAGAATGTAGTTTTTTCCCTGGGGCACTGTAGCGCCTACAAGTCCTAGAGCGCTACAGCGCCCTCAGGTGGTCACAGACGGATGTGACATTACCCCCCCTCTAAAGAGCGGCTTCCAGACGCTCCCAGACTGGTTCCAAGAGGGGGGGCGGAGCGGAGCAGGAACAAAGGGAGGGATGGGAGGGCCAGATCAGGGTCAGGCAGTGGGTCAGGCACCCCAGCAGGAAGCCAGGGTGCGGCCGGTGAATCTGTCCCAAGTAGTGGGAAGGACCACCAGGGAGGGTCGGGAGGGATGACCCATGGATGATCCCGCAGGAGACACAAGGCAGGGGGTTTTAGGAAAGCCGGCTGGAGAGGCAACTGGACTGGAGCAGGCGGAACTGGAGGCAGCTGGGCAGGAGCCGGCGGGACTGGAGGCAGCTGGGCAGGAGCCGGCGGGACTGGAGGCAGCTGGGCAGGAACCGGCGAGGCTGGAGGCAGCTGGGCAGGAGCCGGCGGGACTGGAAGCAGCTGGGCAGGAGCCGGCGGGACTGGAGGCAGCTGGACTGGAGCCGGCGGGACTGGAGGCAGCTGGACTGGAGCCGGCGGGACTGGAGGCAGCTGGACTGGAGCCGGCGGGACTGGAGGCAGCTGGACTGGAGCCGGCGGGACTGGAGGCAGCTGGACTGGAGCCGGCGGGACTGGAGGCAGCTGGACTGGAGCCGGCGGGACTGGAGGCAGCTGGACTGGAGCCGGCGGGACTGGAGGCAGCTGGACTGGAGCCGGCGGGACTGGAGGCAGCTGGACTGGAGCCGGCGGGACTGGAGGCAGCTGGACTGAAGCCGGCGGGACAGGAGGCAGCTGGACTGGAGCCGGCGGGACAGGAGGCAGCTGGACTGGAGCCGGCAGGGCATGGAGCCGGACTGGGACCGGCAAGGCAAGACGTCTGGGAGGTGCCGGCAGGGCAAGACGTCTGGATGGCGTTGGTAATGCCAGGAGCCGGGCTGGGACCGGCAGGGCGAGGAGCCGGGTTGGGGCCGGCAGGGCAAGACGTCTGGGTGGTGCCGGCAGGGCGAGGAGCCTGGGTGGCGCCGGCAGGGCGAGGAGCCTGGGTGGTGCCGGCAGGGCGAGGAGCCTGGGTGGCGCCGGCAGGGCGAGGAGCCTGGGTGGCGCCGGCAGGGCGAGGAGCCTGGGTGGCGCCGGCAGGGCGAGGAGCCTGGGTGGCGCCGGTAAGGCCAGAAGCCAGACTGGAACTGGCATTGGACTGCGCTCTGGGGCTGGAGCCGACACTGGCGGGCGCTCTGGGGCTGGAGCCGACACTGGCGGGCGCTCTGGGGCAGGAGCCGACACTGGCGGGCGCTCTGGGGCTGGAGCCGACACTGGCGGGCGCTCTGGGGCTGGAGCCGACACTGGCGGGCGCTCTGGGGCTGGAGCCGACACTGGCGGGCGCTCTGGGGCTGGAGCCGACACTGGCGGGCGCTCTGGGGCTGGAGCCGACACTGGCGGGCGCTCTGGGGCTGGAGCCGACACTGGCGGGCGCTCTGGGGCTGGAGCCGACACTGGCGGGCGCTCTGGGGCTGGAGCCGACACTGGCGGGCGCTCTGGGGCTGGAGCCGACACTGGCGGGCGCTCTGGGGCTGGAGCCGACACTGGCGGGCGCTCTGGGGCTGGAGCCGACACTGGTGGGCGCTCTGGGACATGGGCAGTCCTCTTCCTGTGCCTCCTTCGTCTGGTGGTTTGAGAAGGGAGAGTGTTGTCATCAGGAGAGGGATCTTGCTCTGGAGCTGGAGCCGACACTGGCGGGCATTCTGGGGCTGGAGCCGACACTGGCGTTCCACACAGTTCTAGCAGGCTCTCCAGAGGCTCCGAAAAGGGTGGTCTCCGAACAGCCCGACGCGGATAAGTCCGCAACTCCAGTCCAGCCTCTCTCCTCCTTCCCTTAGACAAATCAGCTGGCCCCGAAAATATCCCTCTCTGTTGCCCTTCACTCAGGCCTCCCTCCTGAGGGTTCTCCTCTTTCAGAGCAACAGAGAGAGGGGAGCCAGAGATCAATAAGGCTGCCTCGATGAACCGATACAGGTTCCAGTCCTCCTCATACGGTGGCATTTGGGAACGGACTGGATCCAAAAGTCCTCCCCGGAAAAACATCATAAGCAATAAGTCACTATGAGAGCTCTTCGGGGCTAGCTCCAAAAACTCCTTGATATATCGCTCAATTGAGCGATTACCTTGTTTTATACGCACTATAAGGCTATCTGCTGAATCCATTTGTGATCGCGTCGTTCTGTCACGTTAGGCGTGATCAAAACAAAAGCAAAACAGGAACAAAAAGATAGCGGATTCAAGTGCAGATTTATTTACAGTGCAAAAAAACATAAAACAAGGCGTTCAAAGTACAAATAAACCACAAAATCAGAAACCAAAACAGAGACAAGGCTCAGGAAACAAAACTCGAAAAACTAGACTAAGCAAAAATACAAAAACACGATCAAGAACAAACAACTAAGAATATCAGACTTACTGCACGACTGGGATCAAGACAGACAAGGTAGACAACGACGCGATGACAAACATAGGTGGAATGGTAGAATATATAGTCCAGATAATCAACGGTAACACAAAACAGATGAGATGACGGGTCAGTGTAAGTGTTCCGGTGTATGCGCGTGGGATGTATGAGAATGTAGTTTTTTCCCTGGGGCACTGTAGCGCCTACAAGTCCTAGAGCGCTACAGCGCCCTCAGGTGGTCACAGACGGATGTGACACTGACATTACTGGCATGTGTCTAAAAAGAGCCACTTGACAATAATGATGATCAGGGTTACACATAGGCTGTTAATATATTTGGGCCCAGGGGCCCACAAGTTATGTGTTAAAAGTGCGTTGCATACATAGTACCCCCACCCCTACTCACCTCAGGGGCAAGGAAAAAAAAGTTCAGGCTCAGGAATTTTTTCCACTATCAGCCCTGTATTTTATTGGCGTGATATGTGAAGCCGATGCAGGACCAGCCGTGACAATCATAAACAATCTTTTTTTTTCTGATGATGTGACAATAAAAGAGATTTAATTTTATGAACACGAGATCCTCTAGAAATTAGTTTATAAATAAATTGCACTTGTTTATTAACAAGGTGTTAACCAACAAAACGTGTGAGCAAAAAACATCCAGTGTGAACGGCATTTACACTATGGGATGCAGACAGAAATATGACTTACGGCATTGGCAAGAAGGTTGCATGCTTCAAAGTTAATTTTATTTCACAACATTTGATGTTGGGCCTGTAATCATACATTTTTGAAGTGCTTTAAACTTCATTAATATTTATTATTTTATTTCTACGTTCTTAATTAAAAGATTGCTGTAAAATTCAAAATAAAGCGAGAAAAAATAATCACAAATTTATGTGTAGATTTTAGAGATTATACTTTACAATATGTAAAAAAGTCTTTTCCAAGTTGCCAATATCTATAAACTATCAATTGATTGAATTAGCATAAAATGTATTTTATTATGATATTTATTGCTATCTTGATATCTTGAAAGAAGATATTATAAGAATGAATTTTTTATCAACAAATTTATAAACATAATATTTTTAATAACTCATTTATTATAACTAAATTCTTTTATCTTTGCCATGATGACAGTAAATAATATTTGACTAGATATTTTCAAGACACTAGTATTCAGCCTAAAGTGCCATTTAAATGATTAACTAGGTTAATTAGGCAAGTTAGGGTAATGAGGGAAGTCATTGTATAACGGTTTGTTCTGTAGAAAATTGAAAAATAATATTGCCTGAGTGGGCTAATAATATTGAATATCTTATTTTATTCTAGCTGAAATAAAACAAATCAGACTTTTTCCGGAAGAAAAGATATTATAGGAAATACTGTAAAAAATGCGTCACCCTGTTAAACATAAATTGGGAAATTTTTCTAAAAGAAATTCACAGGAGGGTGAATAATTTTGACTTGAGCTGTATATTATGATTTGAGATATTTTTTCATATCGCCCAGCTGAATTCATAACCAAATGACGACTGCTCTGTCTGAGCCAAACGCAGATTTCAGTATACCTCTGTGCTTATAATAAACACATGCAATCTTTGATCATTTATAGTTTAGATTACATGGATGTTTGAATGGAGATGGTGATGTTTTAGAGATTTATGATGCAGCTGCGCCACCAGTCCTCCAGCCGGACATTAGCAGAAGAGCAGTAATGAGAGCCAGTCCTTGACATTCAGAGCAGATCCTTCAGGCCTCATTTGAGCTTGATTCGGTGGTCTGCCTGAAGCTTCACACTTTTGCATTCCTGCACGAGTCCTGCTTCACCTGCATGAATAAGAGAGCAGGAAGAGCCGATGGGAAACACTTCCTGATAGCTCTCGCCGGAGGCCATGAAGTCAGAACGGACAGGTGAACTGTTCGCCATCACTCATAGAGAGGCAAAAATAATATCACGTCTATTCCTGATTCACTTTACCTCACCAGTGTCATTCAAAGCTTTAATTAGTGCAGAATTTAACATTGCATGATGATGAACAGATGGGATTAATTATATTTCAAGAGTTCGCCCTTAGCTGATGATTGATTATAGAGCTTGTTTGGCTTGCTGTCCCGGGAGAGGGCCATGAACTCGTGAGATCCTCGAGCCCGGGGCTCCCTCCCGTTGCAGGGCGAGAGGGGAGTCCGAGTTCAGGTAGGTCTCGAGAACTCCCCTGCTTGATAATGTTGGAAGTAGATTAATGCCATGAAGTGTCTATGCTGTCAATTTAGATTTGTGGATTTACTTATGTTACATGTTTTTGGTCTGTGGGAGGAAACCGGAGAGCCCGGTGAAAACCCACGCAAACACGAGGAGAACATGCAAACTCCGCACAGAAATGCCAACCTGGCCAGGAAGTGTCAGAGCCGGTGACATTCTTGCTGTGCGGCCGTGGTGCTAACCACTAGGCCTCCGTGCTGCCCTAACAAGGAAATGGGAGGAGTAAGGGTGGAAGGGGGGATTCTTCAAGACGAAGATGGAAGAAGTAAGATACTCTGGTTATTTAAGGAGTCGTCTGAATGGTAAATCAGTGTTAGCTAATGTGAACCAGGTGCTATCAATCATAAGCATGTGCTTCTCTCGAAATTAGTTTATAAATAAACTTCACATAACTTTTTTTAACATTTTAACTCACTTTTTTTAACATTTTAACTCACTAAAAACTTTTATTTAACTAAAATATTCAACTCAATATATTTTTTTTAAGATTTTATTTTTGGCCTTTTTTAGATAGGACAGTATTGAGACAGGAAGCGAAGTGGGAGAGAGAGAGGGGGTAGGGTAGGGAAATGTCCTCGAGCCGGGATTCGAACCCGCTACGCCCTGACGCTGTTGCACCATATATCGGCGCGCTAACCACTAGGCTATTGCACCGACTCAACTCAATATTTTAAGCAACAAGAATGAAACATTCATTTTCAATATGGTGTCTATTTATGCAGAGCACTGTAGATTGGCTCCTGGATTTCTACTTCGTGTACCTTTTATTAATCATAGTTTAACATTTTCTAATGCATTATTAACATCCAAAATTCATGCTTGTTAACATTAGCTAATGTATTGTGAGTGATCAAGAACTAACAACGAGCAACCTGTTTTTCTATTAACGTTTAGATGAATAAAACCTGAAGGGAGTTGGGTAGAGTATCCAAAGTACTTATATCTATAGTCAAAATTATTCACCCTCCTATAAATTTCTTGTCTTTTTCAAATATTTCACAAACTACGTTTAACAAAGCAGGGAATTTTTCACTTATTACTTTTTGTTTTACAATAATATTTTTTCCTCTGGTGAAAGTCTTACTAGTGTTAAATCGGCTGAAATAAGAGCAATGTTTTTAAAGCCATTTTAAGGTCAATATTGTTAGCCCCCTTAAGCAATATATTTTTTGATAGTCTACAGAACAAACCATCGTTAATGATTTGCCTAATTACCCTAACCTGCCTAATTAACCCAGGTAAGCCTTGAAATGTCACTTTAAGCTGAATACTGGTGATATGCTGAACAGAAATTGGTGGAAAATATGGGGGGCAAATAATTCTGGTTATATTTTAGTTGTTAACAGTGTGTGCGTGATTAATATGTGCAGGGATAATCAGTTATTCCATTAAACAGAAGTTCATTATCTCGTAGTTATCAATAATACGGTTCAAATTGGGATAATTTTGACACCTACCACTATGTGTTTCTTACGGTTAGGGCTGTAATTCATGTACAGACGAAGTCAGATTTAATAGCCCCCCTTTGAATTTAGAAAAAAAAAAATTCCTACATGATGTTTAATATAGCAAGGAAATTTTCACAGTATGATAATCTTATAATCTAATAATATTTTTTCTGGAGAAAGTCTTATTTGTTTTATTTGGGCTAAAATAAAATCAGTTTTAAATTTTTTAAAACCATTTTAAGGTCAATATTGTTAGCCCCTTTAAGCTATATATTTTTTTAATAGTCTACAGAACAAACCATCATTATACAATAACTTGCCTAATTACCCTAACCTGCCTAGTTAACCTAGTTAACCTAGTTAAACCTTTAAAATTCACTTTAAGCTGTATAGAAGTGTCTTGAAAAATATCTAGTCAATCATTATTTACTGTCATCATGGCAAAGAGAAAATAAATCAGTTATTAGAGATGAGATATTAAAACTATTATGTTTGGTAATGTGTTGAAAAAATCTGCTCTCCTTTAAACATAAATTAGGGAAAAAAAAATAACAGGGGGGGCGAATTTCAACTTCAACTGTATATGTTGCAATGTCAGCTCGATGTACAGCATGCATCGCATTATCAAACTATTCTTGTTGACATCTTGGAGTGAAAACATAGACTGAACTTGAGACCGAGGATGACCTGGTCTGATAAACTCACTGCACAGACAGCGAGACCGTCCTCTCAGAACCGCAGAAAGCCAAACTCGCACATCTTCCTCAACTTCAGCCATCATTCCAACATAGGTTAGCGCTCTCTAACTGAAAGAGTTAGTAAGAGTACTGAATATTCTCTAATAATTTACTTTAGTAAGAGTGTAATACAGATTTTTAAAAGTACGCAAAAAGTACATGTTACCCAACAATTTACTCAAGTAAATGTAACAAAGTAAATGCAATTAATTACTACCCACTTCTGATACTGAAATAAATGTATTGTTTATTGTTTGCTCAGATTAGCAAGTACATTATCCAACTCCAACCAATATAACCCTAATTTAAAGTATCCACCGAGAATCATAGTTCACTATTTTTATTATTTTTTTCCCCCAAAGGTATATATTAGAAGCATATGAGCGTCCTGCATCTCCTCTAGAGCACAATGTTCTCAAAAGGCTGAAATTCCACAAATAGGCTTTGTTTATGTATTGTATAAATAGTGCAAACTTGTGAACCCGCAGTGGGGGTTTTGTAGTGGTTTGAGCCCGCCTGCTCTCTATCAGGTCCAGTTTCCTCAAGAGACTACAGTCTATATATATAGTGGCTGATGTGAAGATCAAAAGATTCCTGTCAGACGTGTTTACTGTGCTCTGTAACTCAGACGAATCACATTAGTCATTTATACAGCGATGCTGACGCAGATCTCCATGTTTCCAAATGCACAGCGATCGTTTATGAATGCGAAATGTTTATGCACTTGCTTCGAAATGTTGGAAAGTTTGCATTTGTAGCATTATTTTTGATGTTTCAGCAGCTTGTTTGTTTTAATTTATCATGGTATTGATCTTCTGGTGGTCTAAACTTGTTTTGCAAGTTCACAACTTTGGCCTTCAAGATGCAAAATTAGTACAAATTGACTTCAGATTTGTCCAGAGTTCAAAATTAAATGAAAATGTACTCATGTTACTAAGATACCACAAGTAACACACTGAATTTAAACAGAGTGTTTAGGATTCAGAAATTCTTGTTTGTTTTGTAATCTCGTGTAGTTCATGGCATGAAGAGCATCATCTTGTTGAAGTATAAATGGAACATTTTATTCATTGTTTTTTTCTTGTGTTTGTTTTTCCGGATAAGGGCATGCTCATTTTGATATCTTTCTGATTTATTTGATTTTATCTATACTTTTTGTATTCATTTGATTGAATGCTTAATCTCTGGCATCAACCAAGTACAGTTGAAGTCAGAATTATTAGCCCCCCTGACTTAGCGCCACTGTTTATTTTTTTCCTAAATTTCTGTTAAATGGAGGGAAGATTGTTTCAGCACATTTCTAAGCATGATTGTTTTAGAAACCTATTTCTAATAACTGATTTATTTTAGATTTGCCATGATGACAGTAAACAATATTTTACTTGATATTTTTCAAGACACTTCTGTACAGTTTAAAGTGACATTTAAAGGCTTAACTAGGTTAATAAGGTGAATTAGGAAGGTTAGGGTAATTGGGCAAGTAATTGTATAATGATGGTTTGTTCTGTAGACTATCAAAAAAAAATTAGCTTAAAGGGGCTAATAATTTTGTCCCGAAATAGTTAAAAAAAAAAATAATTAAAAGTTTTACTCAAGCCTAAATAAAACAAATAAGACTTCCTCCAGAAGAAAAAATATTATCAGACATACTGTGAAAATTTCCTTGCTCTGTTAAACATCATGTGGAAAATATTTAAAAAAGAAGAAAAAAAAAAATCAAAGAGACTTCAACTGTATATTATAATAGTTTTCGCCTGTTTTTTTCACGTTATTTAACTTTTAATATGTTCAAAGTGCTGATTGGTTTTGGTTTCATAGCAAGGTGCTGTGATTTATTGTGCTTTATTGTTATTATGATTATTTGTGTTTGTTTTTAGCATTGTCTGAAACTGACCTCTGGTCCACTACATTTATTGATTTCAATTTTGGCACTCAGAAATAGGGGTGTGAAAAAAGATCATGGCACCATGGTTATTAGAATATTATGTTTAGAAATGTGATAAAAAATCTTCCTCCAGTTAAACAGAAATATATATGAGGGCTAATAATGCTGTCCTCAACTATATATATAAACAAACCCATTTACAGATATTTTATCTTTGAGTTTTCATAACTTTCATTCTAATAGGCTTCACCACAGTCAATGCTTTTGGACTGTCAGGTTAGTTTTTTTTTTTTCTAAAGTGTGCGACACACTAATGTCATAGCAGACCATTAAAAAAAAACAATTGCCATATTGTCATAGATGATAAATATTGCACATCCGTCTTCATCAAGTGATTTGAAGTCACCCCTTGAACAATTCAGTAATGACGCAAGTCAAACAAACTTGATTATAATGCACATTGTTTGCGAGAGACACAGAGAACTAAGTGTGCTGAGCATCAGCATGCGGAAAGAGTAGATAAGACTATTCATATCACCCAGGACTTATGTACCTGATTTAAGAAGCACTTTGAGAAGCAAACTAATAGTTGTCTGTCAGGAGAAAGTAATTATCTGCCGTCCGCTGGACTACTGAACATGTCATGGCTGTCGCAGCGCCGGCTAATCAAGCGCTCCTTTATTTCCATTCACACGCAGACGGAGGATAATGAAAGAATATTTTTATCACTTAGTCTTCATAAACCTGCCCCTTCATTTGATTGTCCTGATGTGGCAAGGTGCTCATAGGAGCGAGGCAGAGTTTGCACACTCACTGATTCTCTCGCCATGTTCAGAGTTCAAAAACGGATTTTCAGTTTGCTGATTTTTCTAGTGTGAAAAAAATGGTTAGAGATGAAGTCAAAGTTTTTGCTGTGTCCAAATCTTGATGAGATATGCGGGAGTCTTGCAAGAATGCTTTCTTTGGCATTCGAGATGACTTTATTATTAAATTATTGAAGTCCTCCAAGCTAGTCATACACAATAATATTTGTTTCCACTGCAGCAGGACTTTATATTCTATACAAAGTCAGACCTTACTGTTCTAAAGAAATAATAAAAAATAAAGGCATGATTATATTTTATTTTGGTAAAATACGTGTAATCTAGAGGCCTTTGCCTTTTCATATAAGCCACTTCTGATACCAAATGAGAAGCTAGAAGTCAAGTTATTATTTGTTGTTACCAAAACCTTGTAAGTTTTATGTTGCACAGGTATATGTTTAAGAATAGCCAACAATACATAAAATTAGTCAAATTAATAATATGCCAGAAATCATTAGAATCTTAAGCAAAGATCATGTTCAATAAAGAGATTTAGTCAATTTCCTACCATAAAGATATCAAAACTTAACTTTTGTGTCGTAATATGCATTGCTAAGAACTTAATTAATCAATGTTTTTTTATTTTTATATATTTATTTTATAGTTGTATAAAATGGCATTTTATTGATTCATATATGCAGATCTATGTTAGATATGTTAGAGTAATGGATTGTCCTTTTTTGTCTTTTTTAATGATTATTTGTTTGTAGCACTATTAAAAATATTTGTATAAAATAGCAATTTATTTTTTCACACATGTACATGTTTCAACACATATTTCTGTCTTTTTTATCTAACACATAATTTTACACATGTTTTATATTAACATGTATTTATTATTGTATTCATTTAAATGTTATTTTATTGATGCATCTATTTACAAATTAAGAAAACTTTACTTTTTATGCATGTGCTGATGTATATGCTGATTTATTTTATATTTATTATTTTCATTTCTGGCATTCCTTCCAACTAGTCTTTAATTTAATAATATTTTACAGTCTTTTCAAATTTTACTTGTACACACGAAAGAAATGATTTCTTTTTGCTTTTTCAAACTACATATTTAAAATTAGTTGAAACAACACAATTCTTCATGTTTCATTGGGACAACTTAATTTTTTAATGTTCAATCCACATAAATTTGTTAAAAGTGTTACGTTAACTTAATCGATTTATGTGAGGACACCATGAATGAATTGTGTGAAACCCTGTATTTTAGTGTAAGAGCCATCATTCATTCATTCATTCATTCATTTTCGTTTGGCTTAGCTCCTTTATTCATCAGGGGTCGCCACAGTGGAATATGTTACATATGTTACAACCGGCTCAAAGTTAGAGAGACAATACGGACCAGGTAAATTGAAAAGAGAAATTATTTATTAATTAACAAATGTATAATTAACAAAAGTATTTAATGCAATCAAAGTCAGTATAGGTGAAAGTCAGTAGTGAAAAGCATGTGTATGGAAGTGTACTGAGCTCATGATCCAAACACAAACTAAAACAAATCAAAAGCGCCGAGCAGAGACGTCCGGCTAATCGAGCTCTCCCAGACAGAATGCCGGACTCCTTATAAACACCACACGATGAGTCTCAGGTGGGATGACCCACCCACCAATCTGCAATCATCATGCAGGCTTTGCAAATCACAAAAAACACACACATACAAACAGGTCCCACATGGGACCTAACAACCGCCAACTTATCCAGCATATGTTTTATGTAGCAGATGCCCTTCCAGCTGCAACCCAGCATTGGGAAGCAACTATACACTCTCACATTTACACACACACTCATACACTAAGGCCAATTTACTTTATTCAATTCACCTATAGCGCATGTGTTTGGACTGTGGGGGAAACAGGAGCACCCGGAGAAAACCCACGCCAACACAAGGAGAACATGCAAACTCCACACAGAAATGCCAATTAAGCCAGCCGTTACTCAAACCAGTGACTTTCTTGCCGTGAGGTGATTGTGCTAACCACTGAGCCACCGTGTCGCCAGAGACTTCATTTGATTTGATATAATTTATTAATAGTGCTCAAATACATGTAGAGTTTACATATGTTGATATTTTAAGTTGCGTACATTCACTGAATTCACCCCTGCTCCTTTGTTTGTGATGGTTGTCTCCTCCGTATTGGACTGTTCTATTACGAGATACGAAATTGTAACAAAGAAAGACGTTCATTGTTATACTGCATGAGAAATTATTAAACAGATTTAATTGGAACAAAACTGAGTCAATTTATTGCTCGACTGATTTCCTGAAAATTCTGATAGTACAGCATTTATAATTGAATTTATTTACTTATTTTTTTACATACATTTGAACATTTATTTATATATTTATTTTCTAAAGTTTAAACTCGATCTCAGAGTAGAGACTTCTCCTTTTGTGTCTTTTTTTTAAAAATAATAATGAATTTGTAGCACGTCTGCATTTAGTGAAGGCCCGTGTTTATCAGTGCAGTGTTTCCACTGGTGGTCTCTGCGGTGAGCTTCTCCTCAGGCTCTGACAGATGGAGTGTGGTCGTGGACTGTAGTGTAGTCTTTGTGTCTGAAGTGCTGTTTGATGTAGAAGTTGTTGTTGTTTTAGCATCAGTGGATCCTCTGGGTCTCTGCCATCTCGGCTCTTCATGCAGACTCTCGTCGCTGTTTTGTTGCCTCGTTTAAAAACATCTTGCTCTTCAAATAGAAAGCAGATCCCACCATTTAACCCAGGCTTCTCTGTATTTGAAGCGTTTGGTTGTCATGTGATGGTCAGTTATAACAGCACCTTATTTCCACGGTTTTTGATAATTTTTCTCTGGCTAAGATAGTCAGATGAACATTTGATGAGCTCTTTATGATGCCGACATGATCCTGTGTTTGTCCAAATGGGTTGAAATGTAGTTTTTTATTGCTTGATTTGAATTGTTTCTATTTAAAGTGCACATAGTTTACCCCCTTTTTTTATAATTTAATATTAATACTATGGTTTTTCTGACTGTGCCAGTTTAGGTTCAGTTCAACACACAGTTCAGATTTTTTATTAAAATGTGTCATTTTGGGGGCGTGTACACAGCTCGCTGTTTTAGGGGTGTGTTGTTTCACATGATAATTAGTTTCGACTTCCCGCCCAACGTAACAAGGGGGCGGAGCCAAGAGCTCCCCCGCTATCTGTTTGGCAACAGACAGGCAGACAGAGAAGAGACATGAGTGAGAGGGCCAGCATACAGCCGTACATGTATGACTCGGATACAGACCGAGAGCAGAGAGTAGAAGATCATTTGTGTCTTTGTATAGTTTTACAGCCAACTGTGTGCTAGTTTAAAGTGCCGAGCTTGTACACCGAGACTAATAACCATGCACACTGAATTAACTTTGGCTGAGGCACTAGATGCGCCGCTCGGAGCCGCGACACGGCACACCAGACACGCACATACGGATGTTATTTAAAATGAAACTATTATGTAACTTGTGTATACCCTGATAGAAACCTATGTTTACAATTCTAAAATGCATGGCGCTGAGCATCACACCACACACAGCGGTCTGCGACCTGCAGGCACGTTTGTTATTTCATTTCCAATCGAGCGATGCACACGTGAGGCAACGCGTTCTCACTTTTCAGCTGCATCTAGTTCAGATCACAGGGAGCTTCTGTGACCGCGAGAAATGCAAACGGCTGAAGTTTAAGGATGAAAAGTGCACATGTTTGCAAGCCTACCCAAAGTTACAAACAATAATTCCGATTACAGCGATCTTGTGGTGAGCCCAATAACCCTTACATCTAAAAATAGAGCAAGGGTGTCCCTTTAGTGACATCGCTTTGACTCACACGCTGAAAATGGCGGACGTGAAAAAATAAACTGAGGATATGGTCATGCGCGCCCGTCAATCAATATTAGTTGGCAGAGGGACTGCACTCCTACGTCAAGTTGCGGTCGCTCTGAAAACCGCTCCAATTGGTCCACCGTTTTTATGTTGTTAAATTGAAAAAAAGGACTGGGTTTGTTTATATCACCCCAATATGACGGTCTATACACTATACCTACACACATGTCTGTCCAAACAGCTTGAAAAGTAGATCATAGGTGCCCTTTAAGTTAAGTGACACAACCCTTGGTATAAGATCTATCAGAAGTATTCACTTAATTAGTGTTTAGTATTTTTTAATTATCCTTTTTATTATTTTATTATATATTTATTAAAGCTTATGAAACATTACTAGACCTTATTTATTGACCTAAAAGCTGACTTTAAGATAAGTCCTGGACAAAGATGAATCACAAATTGTATCCAAAAGCAAGTTTGTATTTGCATAATATATATGTGGGTGTGGTAGTGCAGAGGGTAGTGCTATTGCCTCACAGCAAGAAGGTCGCTGGTTCGAGCTTCGGCAGGGTCTGTTGGCATTTCTGTGTTTGCATGTTCTCCTCGTGTTGGCGTGGGTTTCCTCCGGGTTCTTTGGTTTCCCCCACAGTCCAAACACATGCGCTATAGGTGTTTCCCAGTACTGGGTTGTGGCTCTGAAGGGGATCCACTGTGTGAAACATATGTTGGAATAGTTGGCGGTTCATTGAATGAATGTGTGTGTTGTGTTTAAATAAATACACACATTCATGGATATGTTTTAGAAAATCTTTATTCATATTTAGGTTTAAAATATCTGTGTACGATACAATTTATATATACACTGAAATATCTATTTAAATATTATATATACCTCCAGCTACATAATTCAACGTCCACTGGACTACGCTTTCAGAATCAGCCTGGGTTGAATTTACTTGTGCATTTGTATTAACGTGATTTTACCTGTGACCGTTGTCAATCGAAGACATCAAGCTCTTTTTTAGAGCCGTCACATGGAAACGACGATCACATAGAGTGGGTTTCCATCACAAACGGCATCATAGATCTCTCTGATGTACACATGCAGACCAGATCTGATGAACACAAGACGCAGACTGTCAGAATGCATACATTTCATATTTCATCATCCCACATAAAACAATGTCGTCATCTCCAACAAGTCCCGAAACACGAGACCTCTTATGTATGCTGTTTTTTTTTTCAACAGGGCTGTCAGAATCCATACAATTCACTTTACATTTCATCATCCTGCATAGAAAAAAAAAAAACAGTGTCATCATAACTTGACATGAAGGGTAGTGTCAATTCCCACTCGTGTCCTGAAACCCGAGACATCTGTAATCTAAAGGGAAGCACAGATCAAAGCCGAACAAAGAGGATGAGATGAAACAAAGTGGGATCTGAAGTGAAACACAGGCACATTTACACTAGACGCTCCTGCATGTGTGTTTCAGAGCACACATACAGATAGAGGAGCGAAGAAAAGCACTCGTGTCCCGCTGCCAGATCCCAGCGTCCCGTCTGCTTTCAGCCTGTAATCTAATCGTGAGCACCTGAAGAGCTTGGCGGCGTTCTCTGCACGCGTCCGTCTCTGCGTTTATGTGCGAGCAGCATACTGAAGATCTGCAGCTGCTCATCAGGGCCCAGAAACAGCAGCTGTGAGTTTTTCTGGCTCTGTTTCCGGCTGGTGCTCCAGAAGACAGCAGGAGAGCTTCTGTTCACCGTGTGCTTGCTGGAGTTTCTCAACAGACTGCAGAGGCTCCAGCAACACTGTTCACTACTGGATGACAGATATATATATATATATATATATATACTACACTTTTACTATACTGTACTTATACAGTTATACTATACTAAATATAAGTTGGCTGTTCATTCCGCTGTGGCGACCCCTGATTAATAAGGGGACTAAGCCAAAAAGAAAATGAATGAATGAATGAATGAATGACATAGACCCAAAAATACATAGTATCACAAACAGCCATTAACAGAAATTTCATCAAATTTTTCTCATTTATTTATTTTTTCAATCATCAGCATGTTTCTTTGATAATTTGTAATTTTTTCAGTTTTTTAAAACTAATTTTCCATATTTTTACAATCACCACTATTGATCATTATATTTTAAATCTAAAAAGATTCCAACTACACTCTGCTTTATGTCTTAATAGAAATTTCCTCAATAATTTCTGTTAATGCCAGAGATGTTGATCTATTTTCGAAAACTCGATAGTATAGAAACTGGTCTGTAATTTGTAAAGTAGTGTTTATCTACGGATTCATCTATTGCTAAATATAAATGAAATAATAAAGTACAGTCTTTCCCAGCTGGAAGGGCATCCGCTGTGTAAAACATATGCTGGATAACATCTGGATAATACCTGTTCACACCGCTGTGGCGACCCCTTATGAATAAAGGGACTAAGCCTAAGAAAAATGAATGAATGAATGTACAATCTGCATAACTATCTTGTTATACAACCAAAATCACTAAATCACTTTAAAAACAAAACAATTATCTCATGTTTTGTTGGTGGCATAGATTATGCATTTAATCAGATGTATATTAAATGATTGAGCAAAATTAAACCAATTCTTAAGATATCAAAATGAACATGCCTTTAGCTCGAAAAAGCATGAAAAAAAACAAATGATCTGTTTAATAAAATATCTATTTACATTAAAAAGAAATTATTAATTGGATTTACTCTGGATTTGCAAACATTTCATATGGGCTGAAACTAAAATGAACAAATTAAAATGACTAATGTTCAACTTAATGTGTTTGTTTAAATTCAGCCCATATAAATAGTTTGCATCCACTTACCTTAAAAAACTCCAATGAATGTTTCTTTCAGTGTACTTTAGAGCCAGCGAGTCTTTTGTGGGTGTTGGATCATTACAGTAGATGTCTCAGGTCTTGTATATAATTTGTCATATTTCTGACACACCGCTCCATCTCTCTTTCTCTCCGTCCTGAAGAAGTGAGTGCAGTGTTGTGGCTCTTCTCGTTTATTGCAGTCTGAAGTTGTCCTCCTCCTCCTCCACTGTCAGATTATGATGCTGCAGACTCACTACAGTTATTACAGCGGCTCCACATCTGAATACTGAGATCATCTCAATAGACAGTTTTCAAACTCCTGCAACTCCACTGTCACATTTTACTTTCGGGAACTGTCAGGTTATGCCACTCTCTGAAGTGCTTTTTACTCTTACTCTTGTAACAGTGGAAGATAGGTGGATAAATAGTTTGATAATACATTTTTATTGAAAGTTGAAGACATCATTTTTAGCCCTCCTGTGATTGCTGGGTAACAACAGATTTTCTTCAGCACATTTTTTAAACATATTAGTCTTAATAACAAAGTTCTAATACATTAACTCATTTCTTTTGTGTTTGCCATAATGGCTGTACATAATATTTTACTAGTTATGTTGCAAGATACTAGTATTCAGATTAAAGTGCAATTTAAAAGCTTAACTATGTTAAGTAGCCAAGTTAAGGAAGTTAGGCAAGTTATTGAACAACAGCGTTTTGTTCTGTAGCCAATCAAAAAGTAGTTTCAATTCTTAAGGGGGCTAATACTATTGACCTTAGTAGTTTTTATGTTTTTTTTTTTATTATTATTTATAACAAAACTAAAAGAAAAAAAAATCTTGTAGAAAATACTGTGAAAAGTATCCTTGCTTATTGAACATCTTGGGGAATATTTCAAATATAATTAGAAAGTAATTTAAAGTGCCTAACATAAAGGACAATAAAAGAAACAAGAATAAAAACAGATAAAAACACAATAAAATATGTTAAAACAGGTTTTAAAAGAATGAAAAAAAAAGAAAAATATAATATTGTGATCAAAGTATTGTGATGTGTTTTCAGTCTTGATGTGATTGTACATAATGTTGGAGCACATCTGATCGTTTCTGATTCCAGCAGCGGGGGCGCTGTTAGTAGCTGAAGGCGAATTCACCCTGCTTTGACTGAACTCTTGGAATATCTAATTTACTTGATCCTAATGATCTGATTAATCTGTTAGTTTTGTATTCAGTGAGCATATCTGTATTGTATTGAGGTCCTAGGCCATTTAGTGATTTATAGACGAGTAATAATACTTTAAAATCTATTCTGAATGTAACAGGGAGCCAGTGTAGAGACCTGAGGACAGGTTTGATGTGTTCTTATTTCCTGGTTCTGGTGAGAATCCTGGCAGCAGCATTCTGGATTAGCTGCAACTGTCTGACTATATGTTTGGGAAGGCCAGTGAGGAGTCCATTACAGTAATCCACCCTGCTGGTCATAAAAGCATGAACAAGTTTCTTTAGGTCCTCACTAGAAACAAAGCATCTAATTCTTGCAATGTTTTTGAGATGATAGTATGCTGATTTATATTAAAATCAGGTCATATTATAAGAAGACGGAGTATATTTAAATAAACCTCTGTTTGTGGTTCAGGATATGTCTTGAATAATTTTATTTATTTATTTACATTTTTTTTTTTATGTAATTGATAATATTTTTTCTACAAAAAATCCACATTTTTAATTTATTTATTTAATTATTTTTATTTTATTTAGATAATTTTTTCTTCCTTGTACTTTTATAGCGTAACTTTTACTGTAATTTATTATTCAAGCTTACAGGCATGGACAAGTCGGTTTGTAAAATTGCATGAGGCCTTTAATGCACAGCTCTTGCCAGTGGTTTGTAGGCCTGATTCATCATTTATTGCATGACTTTCAAAATAAATATGTTTTTAACTAATATTTTTGTATATATTAGATACATATCTGATGCTTGGATTTGCACCAGCTCCAAACCCACAACTTCATGCAATGGGTTAAATTAGGCTTTGCGGTCTCAATCATGCAACAGTTGTGTTCAGTCTATTACTTCCACAGTATCTGTTCAACTGAGGGCGACATTCCATGATGGCTGCGCCCTAGGTCTAAAAGCTATAGTAAAACTTGCGGTTTTCTTCTGAATGGTTACATTTGTTTAATATATTTTCACTAAAGTACAAAACCAATTAATGTAAATTTGACTGACTGATTCACTTCCACTTTAAGGGGGCTTATAATATTGACCTTAATATGGTTTAAAAAAAATAAAATGGCTTTTATTCACACCAAAAAAAAACAAATAAGACTTTCTCCAGAAGAAAAAATATTATACGAAATACTGTGAAAGATTCCTTGCTCTGTTAAACATCATTTGGGAAATATTTGAAAAAGAAATTCACAAGAGAGCTATTCATTTTGACTTTAACTGTACATCCATCCCATCATGAGACTTCCCAAAATAAGCCGTTTATTTAAAACACCACGAACATTTCTCAATATATTGACAGATTTTCTCCACCTCGTTCACTTAATCGTCTTTTTTTGACGTACTCAAGAGCATCTGTTGACAGAGTAAGATCACACATCTGCATACGACAGCTGTGTATCTCAACACAACAAAGAGCGCCATCAGCTCCACGTGACCCGTCCTGTCAAAGACTCCCAAAACGCCGATCAGAGCAGGGTCAGTAGAAGCAATTACAGCGGGCATGGCTGCGGTCACGCTGCGTTTTTTGGGCTCTGACCCTCACGCAGGTGCTCAGTGCTGATAACACAGTCCTGTCAATCCAAATGAAAAGCCACCTCTCCCTCTCCACCGGCCCGCCGCTCAGCCCCTGCTGCAATTATTCCTGTTTTAAAGCTGGCAAAAAGAGGAGCAAAGGCCTTTAATAAAAGAGCAGGATGAAGAGTTGACGTGTGAAGAGATTCTCCGTTTGTATTTCCGGCACGATCTGTATGTGTGGGAGATAGATGGAGAGATGAAGATGTCCTGGGCCACACACTCGCTTGATTAATGCATCGAAAAAAAATTAATGCATCGAAAAAAAAAGAAAAAAGATTTGAGACCATCAAAGAATTTTGAATTTGTTTAATAGTTAAAATGGAAATTGCTCTCGTTTTAATGGTCCTTTGGGCTGTATTTGGTTTTTTCAAATTTATTTTTATATCATAGTTTATTTTAATTTTTAATTAATAATTTATTTAAAATCAATTAAATTAAATATATATATATATATATATATATATATATATATATATATATATATATTTTTTTTTTTAAATTTAATTTCATTCTTTTTATTTCATTCTAATTGGTTTAATAGTTAAAATGGAAGTAGCATTAGTTTTAATGGTAGCTGTAATGGTCCGTTTGGTCTCTTTTGAATTTTTTTCTAAACTTTATTATACTAATATTTTAAGATATTAATAATATTTTATTATATTATTTATTATTATTTTTATTATTTATAACACTTTTATTTTATATTATTTAATATTAAATATTTTTTATTATGTTTTATTTTGAACAAATATTTTTTGTTTAAATTTTCGTATTTCATACATTTTTGAAGAAATGTTTTGATTTGATTCAATGTCTTATTCAATGTATTATCTATTTTATTTATTTAATCCCATTTTAAAATGATAAAACCTTTAATAGCTTCTGTTTTGAGAACATTTTCATTTATAATTAAGAGCTTACAGGACGAGTTGGCTTTAGAATGTATTATGCATTTATTTATTTATTTATGAAGAGAGCAGATGAACATTGTTTGCCTGAATTTTTAGTAATTTTATTTCCCCAAAGTGTCGGTAGAAAAGCCAAATATAAAAGAAAAAACAATATTGTAAAATATGAAACAAAACATCTTAGAGATGTTGATTTTAGTTAACTTGTCTGCCGAATATTTATTTACTCATCTTTAAGTTTACGTTGCAAAATTTTTTTGCAATGTTTTTGTCTTGTTTCTAGTCCAAATATTTACAAATACTTAAACCAAGTAGCATTTTCTTTTTGTCATATTTCAGTAATTTTCAAAATAATTTGCCAGCAAGTTACATGCAATAATCTAAAAAGTTTATTTTTTGCTTAACCCGCTGACTGATTATTTTGTCTGTTTTAAAGAAAAGCTTGCTTAATAATAAAAAAAATAATTCTAAAAATAAGACAAAATCTCACAATTTATTGATCATCTCTTATTAATTAATTCATTCATTTCTTTATACATTCACTCATTCGCGCACACACTCATACACTAAAGCCAATTTAGTTTATTCAATTCCTCTATAGCGCATGTCTTTGGACTTGTCGGGGAAACCAGAGCACTCAGAGGAAACTCACACCAACACGGAGAGAACATGCAAACTCCAAACAGAAATGCCAACTGAACCAGCTGGGACTTGAACCAGTGACCTTCTTGCTGTGAGGTGATCGTGCTACCCACTGAGCCACCAAGCCTCCAGCATCTCTTATGTGAGAGAAAGAAAAAAAAAGCAATACAATTATTTATGTAAATGCAATATGTCCTAAAACACTTAAACTATTCAAATGTATGGGTTGCGATGGTGGTCAGAGTTTGATGGCATGTTTTTCAGCGTGGCGATGTTTTAGAACTGTCCTCCACATCTGAACGGGACTAAAAGAGAAAGCTTTATGAGCTTTATACGTCTGCCAGAGTCCTTCCATGGCCATCGCATTACGCTCATTTGTTTATGCTAATTTATGTTAATGCTCTGTCATTCAAAGGATTCCTCTGAAATAAAAACATGGAGAAAACGCTGCGCATTGGAACATGAACTGGTGCAATTGTTTCATATTCCATCATATTTCTCCTCCAGCCGTGTGACGTGTTCATGAAAGCAGAGGAAGCATTTGCACTTGTGAATTTTAGTTTTAAATGTGCCTTTAACTCCACACGTCAGCTTTCCTGAAGTCTTTTCTATTCTAGGAGTAGTTTGAAACAACATTTCAGTCAGGAGGAAAAAAAGAAAAGCTGTCATCATTTATTGATTTGCATGAATGATTTAATTTGAGCGCGAGCTGTGGCTTCAGGCTATTCAGAAGACAAAGGAAACGTTCGGCTTCACAAGGTTTGATTTGTCGTTTTATAAACCAAGTTTCAAAACTTGTCAGAGACTCTCAACTATTCTGAAATATAAAAGCTTTTTAAGCTAAAAATATATATAGTTTAAGACAGCAGTTATGTATAACATTTTAAAGACAAGGAAATTACGGATATTTTAAAAGAAATGGCTTTCACAGGCCAATTTAATGAAATAAATATTGTTATCTTTTAAATACATTTTTGTCACAATCACCAGCGATTCACTCCTGGCAGATCTCTGGTGAACCACACGTCTCATTAACGAACTACAAATCCCATCATGTAATTTCACACACACCAGTTGCCGATCGCCACTGATGAGACACACATAACTGAAACTTGTGATTGCTTATTAGGGCTGTGCGATTTATCGATTTGAAACATTGTGATTAGTTAACCGGAAGAGGCTGCGATACAAAATATATATTATTTAACTTACCCCACTCAGAGCAAATATGTGATTGCCATCTTTATGCAAAGCAAAAAATAACAAAAAACATTTGTGAATCACAATTGAAGACTTAAGTAATATTTCGTAAAGTCAGATTTTCAGTAGGTTTATTGATAAAATGAATAGTTCGTCATATTAAAATGCATCATGTAATCCACACCTTTCAACCATCCCGTTTTTCCAGAGATTCTCCCATATTTTACAGTTCTATCCTGCTATCATCCCGTAAAGGTATTTCCCCTTATTTCTCTTGTATTTTACATTTTTTAATGAATGGTGGCAATAAACATTAAAGAGTCTATCCTTGCTATACGCAACCCATACCGCCGAACCATGAGGGCACACCCCTTGCTCCTGAATGTGAGTCTGTTCTGTGCTTTCGTTTTATTTAGGCATGAAAGTACGTTGAAATAAATATAAAAACGGTGGGATTCCCTTCCTTTCCATTACAAGTGCTATCACCCCTCCTATGCGCAATCCTTAAAACAGTCAGTTCATGTAGCAGTGCGTGACTGTCAGACACGCTCCATAGTAATCAATAGACACTATTTCCAAAAAGGATTTTGTACGCACGATTTGAAGCAGAGCGAAGGTCTTGGTTTTTGGTGCTTGTTTAAACAGACATATATACATATTAATAATAATAATGCCATCTAAAGATGTCGATCTTGGTGGGTTTTCTTTTAAACACAACTAATTTTGTCTTAAACAAGCATAAAAAGTTAGGAAAGCAATCGAATGCTTTCATTATAGATGTGTGCACTTTTAAAGTGACACCTCTGTTATTTAATGTAATCGAGACTAAATCTAAATGTGCTCTTTAATCAGAGTGTTTAAATTATACAGTGCAGAAAAAGTTAATAGGATTTAATTGCTTGATTCTATTTCTCTATAATAGCTATTCATTAATAGGCTAAACAGTTTTTTTGCATGCTAGTAGCTAGGAATTTCCCAGTACAACATTTTAACTTCCGATACAATACCAATATTGCAGCCTTCAGTACGAACCGATACCTATCCAAATCCAATACAAATGATGAATACTTTACTTTTGCCTATTTTGTTGAGTGGAATGTATGAAAGGCTAGATCAAACTGAGAATAAAAGTTAGCAACAGTATGGAAAAAAACAAGCAATTTATCAATTATTGGTTGCATAAATTTGAAAAATTTACATTAAAAATATATATAAAAGAATTTAAGAATGAATATTAAAACCCTGAAAAATATTTTAATTGAATAAACAAAAATATATATATTTTTTAAAGTGCAAAATACTTATTTAAGGTCACTTGAGTTATTTTTTTTTAGCATCAGCAAATGGTAAAAACAGCTGAGAGCAGGAACATAAGAAAAAAAATAATGAAATGAACAGTTTGTCATGTTTGAGTGCATCGTTCGTTGTTTATCTGCATGTTAGTAACTAAACAGTGTCTAAAAAAATTTTACTTTACCTTTTTACTTTTTACTTTTACCTTACTTAAGCCATTAAAAATCAATATGGTTCCATAATGCAATTCGGCAAAGCATCCGTGAATCACAAACCAAGCTTTTTAACAGCGTTGTGCAGTAAAACAGATTTTGTAGAGTCTAATTTTCCTGATTTTAATACACTTTATTTGTTGTGGTCCGGGCTTGACGGCTCATAAACCCTGGTATAAAGAGTTTTTTCTATAATTCAGCTTGGTCTCATCAGAGGTGGTGTCTGGGTCTGAAATGTGAGAGTGTGTGTGAATCCTGATCTGCGGCTGTAAACGGCAGTAAAGATCGTCCTGCTGAAAGTGTGGAGGTGACGACTGATGAATTAGCTTGCTAATACAGTGCCATTGTAAACGGTCGCAGGGTTTTATACGTCGCCCTATATTAATAGCGATTTGGATGTCTGCTTCTTGATTTTATGGCGCTGGAAAGTTGGCGAGGCGACAGAACGTGAGCGAACTTGGCCGAGCGCGTGTTAAACAAATGAAGCAGGGAAATAAAAGAAAGCAGATGCTGAGCTTGACGGCTTCTGCTCTTCTACAGCGTGTGAAGTCTGTCGTGACTATAAAAACACAGAGACGCCGCCACAGAGAGGCCTGTGGGAAACATTAGACACATGCGGCGCTTCAGGACAACTCAAGGAGACTGAGGAGGAGGAGTGCTAAATAACTAAATGAGTTGATATACTGGAAAAAAACATGACTCTCAAGAATTACTTGATGAAATCCTCGTAACAGTTTGCATGAGTAAAATTAAAGTCAATTTTATTATCTTATGTCAAGTACAAATAACTTGTCAATATCATGTAAAAGGCAGAGTGATAAAAACTTAGCTAAAACAGTCCTAGTTTTTATTTAATGTTTTTAAAAAGTAACCTAACGCTTCCATATGTTTATTTGGCAGCATATAAAACTTAAGATCTGGATTTTCAATGTATCAAAGGTGAATAGTGTTATGCAGCAACATTCATTCATTTTCTTGGCGGCTTAGTCCCTTTATTAATCCGGGTTCGCCACAGCGGAATGAACCGCCAACTTATCCAGCAAGTTTTTACGCAGCAGATGCCCTTCCAGCCGCAACCCATCTCTGAGAAACATTCACACACACACGCAGCAACATTTTGATATTAAATCAAGCCAAAACAATTGTATTTTTTTAAGTAACCTGTTGGCTTCTGCCTGTTTATTTGGCAGTATAAAAAAATTAGGATCAGGATTTTCAATGTATCTATAATACAACAACGGCGTTGTTGTAAACAGTGCAGAGCTGCGGCCCTCCAGGAACTGAGTTTGACATCTGTGATTTAGAGTTATATAGAGTTTATTTAGAGTTAATTCTGTTTATTTTGTTTTATTTACTTCATTTCTTAGCAAGTGTAAATTAGTGCAAGGAAGTGAAAGTTTGTGTGAATTGTTTGTTTATTTAAGGATAGGCCAAAGGTTTAATTGCTATTAATTGCTGTTTTGTTGCTTAATTCATTTATTAATAATGATACTATTTATTTATTTTGCAAATGTTAGTGCATAGAAGTCAAATTTATTTTTTTATCTATTTTGCATTAGGGTAATATTTATTATTTAAGCAAATGCAAATTCATTTGACCTTATTTGTTGAATAATGTTATTTTTCATTCATTCATTTATCAAATTTATTAATGTAATTTAAAATATTTTTACATTGTTATTTTAAATTATTATGTAAAAGCATTGTGAAATATGCATCACTGAAGGACAAATGAAAGATAAAAGACTTGATGCTGAATTCAAATGAACTTATTTATTAATTTATTTATTTTAAAAATATTTAACATATTATTTAAAAATATTTTTATAAATTAAAATGATATGCTTTACTGAAGGACAAATTAAAGATAAAAGACTTGATGGTGAATTCAAATGAATTTATTTATTTAAAATGTTTTTTTTTATTAATTAGTTTATCTAATTAATTAATGCATTAACAAATATTAAATATGTTATTTAAAAATAATTTTATAAATTAAAATGGTAAGTCAGTGTTTCCTCTAGGATTTTTTCCAGCTGTGGCGGCAGGCCTTTTTTTACACAAATGTTTTATATGTTTATAAATATTACACAATTTTAATAACAAATGTCGTGATGGCAGTATTACAAGTCGAGATCGCATTTATGTAATAGCCTACGACCATGCAAATCTCTTTGCTTGCGTGCCAATTTCCTCTGCTCATGCACAAAAGTTCTTGCACGCCCCCTCAAATATACTCAAGCGCAGATCTTCTTGTGCGCTCTTAAATAAACGCTGCTGAAGTGCGATTTAGTGTGTTAATGTAATGAGTATGTCTCTAACATTTTTTAGATTTGCTAGAAATATTTATGAATGTCTCCAATAGACCTACAGAGCAGTATTAATGCATCCTGAAGTAAAGTGAAACGGCTATACGTCAAGTTTGCTGGCCTCACCCATCACACACCTGTCAGTCAGTAAGTCAGCACGCAACCTTAAAGGGTTAAACAAATGATGCACAGCACTACTGCGGTTACAGAAAAGTTTGCGCTGTTATAATTCACTTACCTTTGAATGTTTTGGTGTGATTATCACCATCTATTGAATAAAAAAACATGACTGAATGTTTGAATGAAAAGCTGTAATGTAGCCGTGGCGGGATCAATTTTGGCGTGGCGCCCCGCCATGGAAGAATGAATATAGCGGAAACCATGTATGCTTTACTGAAGGACAAATGAAAGATAAAAGACTTGATGCTGAATAAATGATTACAGGATTAATTATTTTCTTTACATTTGTACAAATCATGTCTTATTTTTTCACAATTAATAGCAGTATTAACGGTATATTCAATCTGAAGTAAAGACACATCACTTTTATGCTGATTCCTGTCCGCTTTCTGCATTTCTGTCAGCTATTGATGATCTTCAGTCGAACCTCACAGATCTGTGCAGAAAGTCATTGTTATAACAGTCCTCCTCCTCCCCGCATAATCCCATTCCAGTCTCCAGAAAGATGGGATTTGTCCAGATCAATTCACTAATGCATTTTTCATTTGGAGATGTAATGAAGGTGTTCAGATCTGTATTAGCGGGTCAAGGGTGAGTTCAGAGCTCTAATCTCTGGATGTGAAACTGGCTTACTGTTACTGTAATATCCGTGGAGCCGGGCTCATGAAGGCTTTCTGTTCAACTAGAGGCTTGAAAGAAAATATCCAACGACCACCTGATGAATATTACACACTTAGACAAATCACATGGCTTTACCAGTCACTGAGAGGATTGAATTTTAGGACTTTTATTATGATACATGATGTATATGATGATACATCCTTATAAAATATTACATTAGACAACTAGATTCTTAAAGTTTGAGAACAAACTTTGAGGCTGGCTTGTGAAAGCCTGACGGTAATAGTTTATTTAGTTTAAACAGTTTTAAAAACTATGAAAAGATAGATAGATAGATAGGTAGATAGATAGATAGATAGATAGATAGATAGATAGATAGATAGATAGATAGATAGATAGATAGATAGATAGATAGATAGATAGATAGATAGATAGATAGATTAGCATGTTATTAGCATGATTTTAACGTGAAATAGCATGTTGTTAGCATGATTCTAGCGTGAATTAGCATGTTACTAGCATGATTTTAGCATGAATTAGCATTATGTTAGCATGATTTTAGCATGAATTAGCATGTTACTAGCATGATTCTAGCATGAATTAGCATGTTGTTCGCATGATTTTAGCATGAATTAGCATGTTGTTAGCACGATTCTAGCATGAATTAGCATGTAACTAGCATGATTCTAGCATGAATTAGCATGTTGTTAGCATGATGGATAGATAGATAGATAGATAGATAGATAAAGGTAGATAGATAGATAGATAGATAGATAGATAGATAGATAGATAGATAGATAGATAGATAGATAGATAGATAGATAGATAGATAGATAGATAGATAGAAGCAGTTTATAGATAGATAGATAGATAGATAGATAGATAGATAGATAGATAGATAGATAGATAGATAGATAGATAGATAGATAGATAGATAGATTAAAATAGTAGGTAGATAGATAGATAGATAGATAGATAGATAGATAGATAGATAGATAGATAGATAGATAGATAGATAGATAGATAGATAGATAGATAGATAGATAGATAGATGGTGTGCGAGCATGAGTCAAACAAGCCAACCCCCACCTCTCTACGATGTTCTGATGCTGAGATATAGCTGCTGTTATATCGTTGCTAGGTTAGTCTGTTTTGTTGCTATGGAGTTGATTGACAGCTTAGACTGATGATGTATCAAAGCTTCTTGCCAGTATGAACAATTAAAAACAACCCCCATGTCTCTATCACACTGCAGCATGACAATATCAGTCTGAACCTCTTTAATGGCAGTCTATGGGACAGTTGCTAGGGTGCAGTATCTGGTTGTTAGGGTGTGGCTAGAAAGTTAAAAGGACATCAGTGATTGGCTGCTGGCTAGACTGAGTTAAATGAGCTCAATCATTAGTCTGTAGGACAGTCTGATGCAGAGTTATGAGCTCACAAAGTTTGATCCCATGCAAAGTCAATGAGAGTATTTTGCAATGGAAGTCTATGGGACGGTTTCTAGGGTCCAAAAGTGGTTGCTAGGGCGTGGCCAGAAAGTATAAAGGTGGTCAGTCATTGGCAGTTTGATAGTCTGAGTTAAATGAGCCCAGTTAGAAGTCTGTGTGACATTCTGATGCGGAGTTATGAGGTCACAAAGTTTGATCCAATGTTACGTCTATGGGATTTTTCCGACGGTCCCGGGACGTTTTTCGGAAAACCGAAAGTCGGATCAGTCGGAAAGGATATAGCAACTCGAGTCAGAATAGTTCGGAGGTCTGACCCGAGTTTGATGGTCATAGCTTGAAAGGCCTAGGACGAGATAGAGTTTAATTTTTAGTCTCAGAAGAAGAATAATATAGAACTAGAACCTAAAGTTCGTAGACAAACTTTGATGTTGGCTTGAGAAAGCCAACGTGACTGCGCCGGGGACTCAAAGGCAGTTGGCAGGAAGCACAGCGGTTGATAAGTGGTTGCTAGGCGGTTGCTAAGGTGTAGCTAAGGCATTCCTAGGTAGTTGCTAGGGTGTTCTGAGTGGTTTCTAGGCTGTTGCTAGGGTCCACTGGACTGTTAATCGGAAGGCCTCATTTACATTTTTGATCAAATCGAGAGAGAGAGAGAGAGAAAGAGAGAGAGAGAGAGAGGACTGATTTGTTCAGGTTGTTTAATGCAGATCACTATAGTATAGTTAGTATTTATAGTATATATTATAATCTGAACAAAATTACATTATAATAAATATCATATAAAGAAAAATATTAAATTAAAATACTAATGAAACAATAGCACATGCATTTAGTTAATTTGTCTTTTATTTAATCAGTCTTATAATTTTTGCAGTTAATATAGAGTACAGTCAATTTACAGTAATTTGCAGCATTATATATATAGTTATAGTTATATAGTTATATACAGTTTACAGGAAGAAAATCGCATTATATACAATATTATAGGCCGTCTTCATCACGTGGTTAATTCTGACCAATGACGTTGTTCCACCCCACTGGCCACTAACACAATGTTATAATCATAATATTTAGTTGTCATCACCTGGGTGATTTTATTTATTTTTTTTGGTACAGCATAGGCCAAAAGCTTGGCTTTCATTGTCCTTATCACAAGTGAGGAGAAGGCTCTTTGCGGCACAGAATATTGTTTTGAAAGAAATATCTGAAGTAAACTTATGTTTTTGCTAACATAAAAGGGGGATTAAGAAATAATCCTTATAACCCTAACCATAAATGTGTGTATGTGTTATATATGTATATATGTATATATGTATGTATATATATATACATACATATATACAGTTGAAGTCAGAATTATTAACCCCCTTTTGATTTTTTTTTCCTTTTTTAAATATTTCCCAAATTATGTTTAACAGAGCAAGGAAATTTTCACTGTATGTCTGATAATATTTTTCTTCTGGAGAAAGTCTTATTTGTTTTATTTCGGCTAGAATAAAAGCAGTTATTAATTATTTAAAAACTATTTTTGGGACACAATTATTTGCCCCTTTAAGCTATTTTTTTTTTGATAGTCTACAGAACAAACCATCGTTATACAATAACTTGCCTAATTACCCTAACTTGCCTAGTTAACCTTATTAACCTAGTTAAGCCTTTAAATGTCACTTTAAGCTGTATAGAAGTGTCGTGAAAAATATCAAGTCAAATATTATTTACTGTCATCATGGCAAAGATAAAATAAAGAAGTTATTAGAAATGAGTTATTAAAACTATTATGCTTAGAAATGTGCTGAAACAATCTTCCCTTCTTTAAACAGAAATTGGGGAAAAAATAAACAGGGGAGCTAATAATTCTGACTTCAACTGTATGTATATATATGTATATACACACACTTTATTTTACCTGTTTGTAAATAATTGTTCTTAACATTTTTGCTTTAAAACATTATAATACTGTTTGGATTTTCCCCCCATAATAATAAATTGTGAACATTGCAGTGTAAATTGCAATCCAGATGTTACAGAGAGAAATTGATGCAGCAACAGCAGAGCATATTAAGGGGATATAAAAAATCTTCATACATTGTATGTATATATATATATATATATATATATATTCACTATTTTAAAATACATTTTCTTTGCTGTGTGTTTTTATTGGTTATGATGCTGTTTGGATGTTTTATTTTTGCACAATAAATATAATGTGATTTAAAAAGTGCAAACATTGTCTTTGTTAGAATTTACACGTGATTACAACGGTATAAAGACGTTCAGGTCCGACCGGACAGAATGGAAAGAAATTGTAAAAGGTACAAAGGTGCAGTAAACTCAATTCCAAAGGGCTCAAAAATAGTCTTCTGGCGCCATCTCGTGGACACTCTGACAAGCTTTAGGTTTGAAATTAACAAATTTAATATAAAAAAAATATTTATAGGAAAACTGTTATTTATAATTACACCAAATAAATATGATAATTATCTTCAATTTAAAGCACATCTTTTGGCCAAATTTGAGGATTGTATACTTTTTTATATGCCCCAAATACTCGATTGTAATATTTACAATTTTTTAATTCAAAAAATTTTTAATTCAAAAACTACAAATCTTATCGGCATGAGGACATACAGCAACCATCTCATGGGCAATAGACAGCTTTTGACCAAATTTGGGGCTTGTAGCATCTAAGCCCTGGGAGGAGAAGCGATTGCTTTTTTTTGGTCAGAAGCCGGAATAATAATAAGAATAATAATAATAATAAGAATAAGTTTAAGTAGCATTACAGTATGTTGGCTTTCTCAAGCCAACATAATAATAATAATAATAAGTTTAATAGGATAACAGTAGTCTGGCTTGCTACACAAGCCAGCCTAATAATAAATTACTAAACATGAGAAAACTGTAGTTCACACCTTTTGAACCAAATTTGCTTTTACCACATTATTGACTGGGAGGCTTATTCTCCTTAAGGGGAAACAAACATCTTCACTTTCATATGGATAATAGATTCTTGTGTGTTTACAGCTGGAAAAAATAGGCTTTCATTAAGAGGGTCTTTAAAATCTTTTTACAAAACAGAAACATTTGTTGAACTATATTGATTCTATTGATTTTGAAGCAGAAGTGGAATAAAGTCTTTTTAATCTTATTATATGTATTTTTTACATTTACTGTGTTATTTAATAACCACGTTATTTTTATGGTCATAAGTACTTAGTTGTGAAAAAGCAGAACAGTGTGTTACGTATTATGTACATATGTGATATTGTATCTGCACATTTGGCAAAAAAAAAGAAAAAAAAGAAGACTGCAGTTAACCCTTAAAAACCAAATGCAGAGCCTCATTAATACACCAAATACTTTCGAATGTGACAAAATCATTCATGGACTTATCGACCAAGAGAGAGACCGAATGAGAGAGAGAGAGAGAGAGAGAGAGAGAGAGAGAATAGAAAACAGAATTTGCCAGGTCAGTAGCAGTTCTGAGATAATCATACTTTAATTTAAAAATAATTAATTAAATTTTGTTTAAATAAAATGATTTGGTTGTTATTTGGTTATTGTTATATTTAATTACATTTATTATAATATTATTTTTTTACATTTCTTATTAATTTGCTAAATTATCTATTGAATAAATTATGTTTTATTTTATTTAATCTTTTGGTTTGTTTTTATTTACTTACAGTTTTATATTTTGTTTTAATTGCAGGTCTTGCCTAGGTATTTTTTTATTTGATTTATTAGTTTATCGACTTAATAATTTAGTTATATATTTTATATATTTTTTCTTTTCTTACCGTCACATGGCTATATTTTCTTAATTATTATTCAATAAATCATGTTTTTTCCCTTTTTTTCCCCTTAAATTTTACTTAAACTTTAAACCTTTTTTTGTTTACAGGTCTTGCTCAGGTATTTTTTAACTAATTCATTCATTCATTCATTCATTCATTCATTCATTCATTCATTCATTCATTCATTCATTCATTCATTCATTCATTCTTTATTATTTATTAATAAAGGTGTTAACAAAATACATTTTGTTTATTATTTTTATTTAGTTTAATAATACTTATAAATGTACATATTTTTTGTTACAAGCTTAAACAAATTTAAACAAAATAAAAAAGATATTTTTATTATTTATTTTCTTATTTTTAAAAGGATGTTTTTGTTGTGTTTGTTAGTCACATGACTGAATTTACTTAATTATGGAATACATCAGAGTTTTTTTACTTACATTTTTACATTGTTAATTTGTTTTTTAATTTAAACAAAATAAAAAATAATGACATTAAAAAGAATGTGTTTTATTTATTTATTTATTTATTTATTTATTTATTTATTTATCTTACTATAAAAACAGCACCCTGTAAGTAAATTGAGCATAATCCCCCTCTCAGACACAGCTGCTGATTTCCCCCAGTTTTATACTTAAGCCAGCAGGTGTCAAAACAACTGTTCTGACCATGTGCCGCAGCGCTAATTATATCTACCTACAATTTCTGCCCAATACATTCACGCCGCATCGACAGCATCTTTCTTTTTTGAATCAGAAGCCGCATTCAGACAGGATTTGTTTTGACGTACCGCTCCAGTAGACACACGTTTAATGATCTGCTTTGTCCAGAACTGAGATGTTTGTGATGAATGCAGAGGCCTGTTGTGGGAGTGAGGTCTAGTGCTCGTGTGGGTGGTGGTGTTGTAAATGACAAAATGACAAATTCAGGAGGCACGCAGCTTATTTTAGCAAACCTACTGCAAAGACACTTGAATGAAACACTAAATCTTTATAACATCTAAATGTGTCATTAAAATCATCAGCTGTGCTTATAAGTGTCCCTGTTGTGCTGTTATGGATGTTACCTGTGGTGTAGCTTGTGGTGGAGTGAGTGTGTAATTAACACGTTATTGCTGAACAGTGGACCAGCTAAGTCTCCAGTGTTTTTGTGTGATGTGTTAAGTGATGTTGTCTATATAGTGTTGACAAAAGTATCAAGTTCGGTATCAATCAGTACTGAATTTTTAAAAACCTCATTTTCCTGCTAACATTTGGGCGATGTTGAGCGCGCTCTTAAACACTGCTGATTGGCCACGGATCCTTTTTACAAAACCGTTATGACATGTTTAGCCAATATAGGCACATTCTGAAAACGTAGCCCTATATACATTACTGGAGATCACGAATATGTAGCCAGAAGTACGTATGGCTGCATTTCGGCTTTAAAATGAACAATATGGTGGCGGTATGACATCATTCCTTTTCGTGCTCACCAGCTGACTGCTTACCTCCGTATGAACGGCTTTCCCGCTGCTACCAGTTTGTCCATTAGCTCGCCATGTATGTCGGCGGACTTGAGGTGCAGAGAGGAATTAACCATGACTGGTGTACGGTGAAGAACGGTTCCAGAAAGCGGATAAGACAAAAGCAGAATACAAAAAATAAAATAAAGAAGTAAATAACAGGGTGAGTATGTGGTAAAATCTGAAAACGTGGTAAAAAAGATCGCTTCTCTTTTTCTAGATTGCTTTTGAAAACACTTGGGTTTAGGGAAGGGGGTGATTGGGTCAATTGGTGCTCTTGAAAACACTGTTGGTTGGGTTTAGGGAAGGAGGATAGGGAGTCAGTCGATCGATCAGTCAGCCAATAGCGGCCTCTGATAGATTTACGCGAGAGCAGCAGGCACGAATAGCACTCGCAAGAGCAATTTAAGATCTCAAAAAGCATACACAGCAGCCTCTGGTGGATTCGCAAAACAAAAATTGCAAAAAAAACGTAGCTCCTGGGACGTATTTTGCACTCTCCAGAATTGTATATAGGGGGACGTTTTCAGAATGAGCCTAGGTTGTGTTTAACATTCACCAGCATCTTAAATCCTGGAAAGTTTTAAATTTTTTTATCTTTAACAAAACTATGTACATTTTCATGGACTTGCGTATGTATTATGGGGCCATTCCCATATCACGCCTAAAAGTGTGTGGAAATGGCGAGCACATCACTTACTTTACCATTTTCAACACGTTTTGCACTCACGCTCTTTTGTCGTCTGACATTTCTAGGTGATTGTCAACAGTTTTTTCAGAGGATGACATGCTGACAAAACATTGCTGCAGCTCTGATACAAGTTTTATTTATAGATTAAATTAAAAAGCACTGCAGTGTTTGGATGTTCTGTGTTTGTCTGAGGTAATTAGGGCTGTCACGATTCTGGAATTTGTTACAAAGTAGTGTAATTTTAAAAACATCCAATTTGCGCAAACATTCAAGTGCTGTGGAAAAGGTTCCTAAACAGCGCTGATTTGTCATTGTAGTAAAAGATTTTTCATTGCAGTAAAGAGCGATGAGTTCAATGAACTGATAACCTTCAAATCAGCACTGTTTAGGAGCATGCTCCACAGCGCTTAAATGTTCGAAGAAATTGGACTTTTAAAAATTTCAGTACCGATTTGTATCGAATTCCAGTATCGTGACAGCCCTAATTACCTCAGACAAACACAGAACTTCCAAACACTGCAGTACTTTTTAATTTTATCTATAAATAAAACTTGTATCAGAGCTGCAGCAATGTTTTGTCAGCATGTCATGAGAAAACTGTTCACGATCACCTAGAAATGTCAGACAAAAAAGAAGCGCGAGTGCCAAACGTGTTGAAAATGATCAAGGAAGTGATGTGCCCGCGCTTTCCACCTGCTTTTAGCCACGATATGTGAATGGCCCCATAAAACATACGCAAACCCATAAAAATTGTGCATACATTTTTTATGTTTAAGAATAAAAATATTAAAAACTTTCAAGGATTTAAGATACTGGTGTCTGTTAAACACAATCCAGGCTCATTCTGAAAACGTACACTTATATACTAATCTGGAGAGCGGCAAATACTTCCCAGGAGCTACATTTTTTTTGCAGGCTTTGCTTTTTGCGAATCCACCAGAGGGTGCTGTGTATGCTTTCTGAGATCTTAAGTTTCTTTTGCGAGTGCCATTCACGCCTGCTGCTTTCGCGTAATTCTACCAGAGTCTGCTATTGACTGAGCGAGCGATCAACTGATCTTCCATCCTCCTTCCCTAAACAGTGTAGGGAAGTAAACAGCGGTGAGATCAGTGAACGGATGACCTTCACGGCCAATCACAATCATTTCTGTTGAGCACAATGGCAAATCATCCCTGTTTAAGGACGTGCTCAACAGCGCTTAAATGTTAGCAAGAAATGGACATTTTTTAAATTTCAGTAGCAATTGGCATCAAATTCCAGCATCGTGACAACCCTATAGAGGTAACTAGTCTTCCGACATATATATTCCATACAAAGTAAAGTATGATCGGCCAGTTCTTGTCACATGACTCACGGTGCACTTGAGGCATTTTGAAAAGTTGACATGTTTTCAAGATCAACATGTGTATGTATGAGTGTGTATGTTGGCTCTCTTCTGAGCATCATCCTGATTGTTTCTACCTCAGCTCCGCCACAGGTTATTTGAGCTGTTTTCATTCATTCATCCAGTTATATGACTGTATCTGTTTGACTGACTGAAATGACCTTGAGCTTGAAGTCTTTAAAGTCAAAGCACATTACAGTTACTAGAAGAGCGGAGCGGTCAGAGGATGCACTGATAGTGCTCAGAGTGTGTGTTATTGAGAGAAACGGTGCTCTGTGCTGTTTTGATGATCAGGCCTGTAAATCTGTGTGTTGTGCTGGTTTTATCTGCATTTACCTGTGATCTTCAGAGAGACTGGAGGATGAGGAAGGCAGAAGGGCTCTTATCAAACACACCTGATGCTTTCAGATAAAAAAAGCCTTAAACTCTCACATCACACAGAATCAGAAACACAACGTAAACATCATATATCATGTATTTAATGCTAGTTCTGGTGATATAGGCGCTGTATATTTGTGATTTATGAAATATAAAGTGTGCTATAGATGGAATGCTATGTATTGTGATGATAAACCACAACATGATAATGAACATATATTAATCAAATTACTATTTAATAATAATTTAGTAAGGCAGCAATAGAAACTCATAATGCTATTCTGACACCTAAATCTAGTAGTTAATTCATCTTATATCCGCTTGTTAAGTGTGACGTCACGCGAAGCGGCTTCCGGGTCCAAGCGCTCTATTCAACTGAATGGGGAGACTCATGAAACGGTAATAATAAACGTTTACAAAGCGATTTAAGGCTTTCGAAAATCATGATCGCCGTATATATGTCCATGCCTAATATCCGATGGCCAGAAAGTGATTATTTTTTTATAAATTGTTAAATTTTTGGTATTTGTTATGCAGCAAGCCCAGAGATTGTTGTGTACACTATGATTTTATATAAAATTAACTTTAATGTGTGATAGGAATAAAACGTGATCATAAACGAATGATTTCTCCACTCAAATGAATGGCGGCTTGGACCCGGAAACAGTATTATATACGTCACCAACACGTCACCACTTAACAAGCGGATTGTATCTAAAGTAACAGGGCTCAAAATTGCGGCCATTTTGGAAATTTGATTTATTTGACCTCAAAATATACTTGGGAGCATTTGTGTGAGTGCATGAAATTGTTGTATGCGACCAGTTTTTGCTGCAAAATGTTCACCACATTCGCGGATTCGAAAGACATTCATGCAGAATGCATCTTTGCACTTTGCACAAAAGAATTCGCCCTACACAAAGGGGCTTTCGGCTGAAAAAGTTTGAAAACCACTGGCCTAATTAACCTAGTTAAGCCCTTAAATGTCACTTATACTAGTATCCTAATAGTAAGAATGCACTGTGATCATAACAAAGACAAAATAAATCAGTTATTAAAATGAGTTATTAAAACTTTTCTGTTTAAAAATCTTTCCGTTAAACAGAAATTTGGGACAAAAATATACAGGGAGAGCTAATAATATGACTTCTGCTGTATTGTACAACTTTATTTCTCATGCTGGGAATTAGGTTATGCTGCAGTGAAACCAATAGTTTGACCAGTGGATGTTTCTGATCTGGATCAGTGATGGAGTCTGATACTGAAGCTGTGGGTTTTCCTCTCTCTCTCTCTTTCTCTCATCAGAGACCTGAGGTGACTGTGAGTTTAGTCAGATTAACTCTGTAAACGCTCATTGTGAGATTACAGGACACTTCCTGCACTGACATTCACATGTTTACGTCTGATCGCTGGACATACTGCTGTCTATTAAAGACATTAAACTGGCTAATAGAAACAGTTTTCTGCCTCTCGTAGCACTCTGCCGTCTCTTTCTTCTCGCATAACAGAGTCGTTTCCACTCGGATCAATATTTCACGTCCACTTATTTATTCATTTGGTGAGATGAAGCAGGGTAATGTACAGTCAGGCTGATGTTTTGCTGAAAACAGGAGACTGATGGAGTTTGAGTGTGTTGGGTGATGAAGATGAGGGCTCTGAATTAAAAATGCATTTAAACTCAAGTCACTTCCAATTAAAACTGCATGGAGGAAGAGGGATGTAGAGTTGTAATACTGTAACTGAAAATGAATAAAATACGTTGTTTAGCTCATGAACATGCTGTCATCATACAACATTTGGGACATTTTCAGAGAGAATAAATGGTAATCATTTAATGATTTAGCTATGTTATATACATATATATATATATATATATATATATATATATATATATATATATATATATATATATATATATATATATATATATATGAATGAGCCATTTCAGGCAAATGTCAACATTTTACAGTACTTTAGAAATACCCAAAAATGTCTCTATCAGTGTTTTAAACAATTATATTTGATTTACCCAAGTCACACTAGTGGCAAACCTGCGGATCTTTTTTTGTCACATCCATAACGCATGTTTATTTTCCTCATTTAAAGTGCAAAACATGTTTACAAATTGCTATTTTCTGGTCCTTTAACACTGTGGTCAGTTGTTCTGAAAAATCTAAACTGATGTTTCAATATAATGTTAACAAATACTATATGAATTTATGTTTTGAGTTTTTACTGCAGATTTCACATTTATAACGCTGGAATTGCTCATATATATATATAGTTGAAACCGGAAGTTTACATACACAATAAATAGGCACATAACCATTTTTAAAAAAGTCAGATGTTAATGCGACTAAACTTTTTCTCTTTTAGTTACGTTAGTATTATCTAATGTGTTTCTGTCATGCTTAATAGCAGAATAACGAGAGACACATTTTTTTTTACTTTTCTTGAAAGTAAAGTTTACATACAATAAGTTTATTGTGTATGTATAATAATAATATTATTATGCTCAGATGATGGAGTCAAAGTTTTGGAAGTTTCTGATTGGCTAATTGACAACATTTGAGTTAATTGGAGGCACAACTGTAGAATAGTATTTAAGGAAAACCTCAAACACACTGCTTCCTTGTGTGACAAGATGGGAAAATCATCAAGCCAGAATTAACAAAAAAAAAACAGATAACAATTTGCTAAATAACACTGGGAAAAGACTAATTTTTGGAGACATGTCCTGTGGTCTGATGGAACTAAGATTGAACTGTTTGGCCATAATGACCAGTCTTACATTTGGAGGACAAAGGGGAAAGCTGACACGCCTAGGAACACCATCCCAACTGTGAAGTATGGAGGCGGCAGCATCATGTTGTGGGGCTGTTTTGCTGCAGGAGCGACTGGTCCACTTCACAGCATAGATGGCATCATGAAGAAAGAATATATGTAGAAATACTGAAGCAACATCTCAAGACATCAGCCAGGAAATTAAAACTTGGCCACAAATGGGTCTTCCAAACGGACCATGACTATAAGCACACTGCCAAATTAATTAAAATGTGCTTTAAGGACAGCAGAGGGAATGTTTTCGAGTTGCCATCACAAAGCCCTGATCTCAATTCTATAGAGAATTTGTGGGCAGAGCTGAAAAAGCTTGTGCAAGCAAGACAGCCTACAAATCTGACTCAGTAACACCAATTCTGTCAGGAGGAATGGGATAAAAATTCCTTCAAACTAAGCTTGTGGAAGGAGACCCAAACATTTGACCAAAGTTGTACAGTTTAAAAGCAAAGCTAAAAAAAATACCAAGGAAATGTGTGTAAACTTTTGACTGTCTAGAAATTAATTAAAGATTCTGAGAAAGAAAATTATCTCATTATTTTGGCATTTAGCAAATGTAAATCATTTAGGTAATCCTAACGGACCTAAAATAGTAAACGTTTAGTATGATTTACCATCCGACATTTAAAAAAAAAAATAGTTATGTTTCTTTTCTTTAGAGTGTATGTAAACACCTGGTTTCAACTGTGTGTGTATATATATATATATATATATATATATATATATATATATATATATATATATATATATATATATATATATTTGTGTGTGTGTGTGTGTGTGTGTGTGTGCGAATTGTTTTGACAATGCTGCATTTCATCTAGCCTGGTAAAATGTGTGTATTTGTCTTGCCTAACACTGTTGAAATTCTATTGAATTGTCATTCAGTCAATTCGGAGCTGGTTGTTAAAGCCTGCCTGTTGTTGGCTCTTTTGTAATTGGCTTGTATGGGTCATGTGAAGATCTGAGGCGAGCAGAGGCTTGTTGAGGAATGACTCCACACTGCCGTCTTTCCTAGAAGGAGTTGTGAACTCTGCTGTGTTAGTATCTGAAGTAACTCTGATCAAGGACACATCTGCTGTGTAACGCTTTTATTCAACGGCTGTTTATGGATGTTAACAAGCATTACTGGGCTTCAGGTTCAAGCTGGTAGGTCACTGGCTGCGGCTTTTCTGATGAATCATTTCTTTGCATTTTGTATTTCTATGGTAAACATGATTCTTGTTTAGTAGACAGAGTTGACATGCTGCTTCTGTGTTGATTTGATTGAAGTGTACACTGTTAAAAGTCATATGGTCAGTTAGTCATGACAACATACGTTTTTAGTTCATTGTAACTTGTTAAACTAAGTTAGTGGTGTTCTTCTGAACTTAGTTTATAAGTTATGCAAGCTGTTTTAAGTCAGTTTAATATCATTTACAATCAAATGACTCATAAGGTTAATTTCATTCAGAGTACAAAATTAAGGCAACCAGTATTCTTTTAAAGTGTAGGGTTAAATGTAATGTTTTGTCAAAACAGCCTCACTATTTACTCAAACTTCAGTGGGTTCAAACGTTTATGATTTTTTTTCTTCCGTTGAACACAAAGATAATGTTAGGAGATTAATTGTATGGAAGACAATGGCTGTCGTTTTGCCCAGCATTCTTCAAAATATCTTCTTTTGTGTTCAAGGGATGAAAGAAACTTAAACAAGTTTGGAACAAGCCGAGGATGACGAAATGATTACTATTACTTTAAGTAAATACAACTAAAGTAAGTCTTTAAGAGACAGTGTGCATGCTCACATGAGCTCATTGCTGCATAATAATCAGGAAAATCATGTCACGAAACAGAATATGGTAGTTTTTTCTTGCATTATGTGACTGAGTTTGATGTTGTTTGAGTGCAAGAGAACTTTTATCAGTGTAGTTTGACCTTTTTTTTAATCTTTATGTGATAATTTCAGTTTGATGGTGGTATTCAGGAAAATGACTATGTGAGATATTGACCCAACCAGGTTTTATGCGTGATTTTATGCTGGTTTAGGCCTTTCTTGAATGCATGGGATGATAACCGGTTTCAAGGTTTACCTTAGTTTGGAAAAGTCACGGTTTTAAAACTGCCAAAAAATTCTGTTATACGGGTCAGAAGGTATATATAAGGGGTTTTATGGGTTGTAAAGAAGTCTAAGTCTGTGTTATTGAAACTAATAAAGACAGCAGAAGTCAAACATTTATTTGAATTATTTAGCCTGACATGTTCACTGTTTCAAAATATTATAAATGTTTCCTAAAATAAAATGTATTATGTTCAGTGGGGGAAAACGTTGTTGTTTTTTTACCCAGACAATTAAAAAGAACTTATTTTAGAGCAGTAAACACAACAGCGTGATACCGTGAAACTCTAAAATCATTGTCCAAGGTTATCATACCATCAGAAACTTGTACCAGCCCATGCCTAGTCATGAATGAATAAATATATATCCAGAGGGCTCATAAATGTAAACTGAAGTGAGTATTGTCAAGTCTGGTTAGCCATACATGAATTTTGTCCTCTGCTTTTGACAGATCTATCACATGGTGCAGTGGGCATCAAATAGGGGTTAGGTGCCCTGCTCAGGGACTTCACAGCTGGATATTGAAATTGTGCAATTAATTTGCTCATCTAAATCTTCAATTCCTGCTAGGGAATCGAACCTGCAACCTTTTGATCTCAAGTCCAGCTCCCTAACCATTAGGCCAACTGCTTCATTTTTTATTTTTTTTGACATTTGTAAAAAAAAAAGTGGATGAGATCCTACTCCTCCATTGTCAAAATGGTGAATGCCAAACTTCCAGATTAGAAAAGCCAGTGCAAGCAAGACGTATTAGCAAGACGTTGTATTCTGTTATTATGGAAACAAAGATTTCCTCCGAGTTTTGACAACTGGTTGCAAGATGCAATGAGCTTCATCCACTTGGAAAAAATTAGGTTTAAAATAAATGGCAATACTGGGGCATTTTCTGAAACATGGGACCCATTTAGATTTTTTTTTTCTGAGCATGTCACATGATTAGGTACTTTATAAATACCCGAGGACTCAATTTTTTAAATAATTTTGGGTTATTTATTTAACTTTACTTTTATTTTATTTTTTATAATTTCTTCATTTTATTTACTTAATTGTTTTTATTTATTTTATTATTATTTTGCTATTATCATGAGTAATTTTTTTTCCTCTTTTTTCTTTAAATGATGAATGTAATTTCAACTTGTTTAGAGGGTAGGTGTGGGAATAATATTTGTTTAAATTTCTCTGTAAAAATACTTTGTTATATCTGAAAAGTTTAATAAACACAAAAAAAAGAAAAAAAAAAGAAAAGAAAACAAACAACCCCCCCCCAAAAAACCAAGGACATCATCGACTAGCATTAACACACTTTGGTCAAAGTTCAAAATAGCTTGATAATCTGCTCATGTACAGGTATACTTATCTATGCATGAACCACACATGCTCACCAAAAAAGCTAAATGTGCTCAAATAACACGCCGACAGGACATTTCTTTGTAGTATACTTGTTCCTGCTGCTTGCTGTCATGGTAACGCTGGTAAAATGACGCCTCTCGACTCGACAATATAATTTTACTCTTCAATAAAATTGGCTTGTGTTTTTCACAATCAGTAAAATTTAAGATATTTAAGTTAGTTCAATTCAAAAAAATTCTCACAGAAGTACTATTTATTACTTAAGTAATATATTTATTATTAATAAATTTTTGGTGTCAGTTTTAAATCAAGTGCATCTAAAAACTCTGGAATATCTTTTGCTTCAAAAATATGAATTATAGGTTCATTCTGATAATATCATTCAAGAAGTGTTATTGCTTGTATCACAATTACAACTGATAATGTAATCTAGCACAACAACACAACATTTACCATAGACAACAAATATCCAACACACAATAAAGCATTCAAACGTTGACCAGATTAACCATAAACAAACATGCCTAAGATACTGAAATAGAGGCCTATGATGTGTGTGAGCTGTTGATCATATTGACCGTCTCAGAGGTCAGCGCTGTTTGAGTGATTGAAAAAAAGTCATTTATTTATAATATATGAATTTGTCATCATGCAGCTCCAGTGGTGTAAGAGATTATGCAACAGTCTCATGTTGTCAGACTTTTGATCATCAGACTGCTCAGAATAAGCAGCTTATATATGTTTAGACCCGCCCACACAGACCAGAAGAGAGTTTGATTGACATCTGAAGTGGCCAATCATAGTTAGCTTTCCTTTTGATCATACGTCCATTGGTTTAGTCAGATGTCAAGTAGAACAGTTTAAAACGCCTAATTTAACAGCTGAATTTAAATAAATAAAATTGGATAAAAAATATTTGATTTTAAGTTTTTTTTCCTATTTTCTTATTTATTTTTATAGTCACAATTAAATATTTTTTTGTAAATTTCCTTAACTTTTAATGCATCAATAAATTAGTATTTGTTTTTTTATTCTAAAATTTTCATTTTGTTAAGTGGTTGTATTTTAATTATATTGGCATTTTTATTCATTCATTCATTTATTCATTCATTCATTTTCCTTCAGCTTAGTCCCTTATTTATAAGAGGCTGCAACAGCAGATTGGACTGACAACCATATGAGCATAGGTTTTACACAGCGAATGCCCTTCCAGCTGCCATCAAGTACTGGAAAACACCCATAAACACTCATTCACACACACGCACACGCACACACACACACACACACACACACACACACACACACACACACACACACACACACATACTCTCATACACTACGATCAGTTTAATTCACCTATAGCGCATGTGTTTGGACTGCAGGGGAACTCACGCAAACATAAAGAGAAAATGCAAACTTTTTGTGTATGATATTAGCAAAAAATAATAATTTTACAAAATTGGAAGTCAGATTATGTGCCTGTCTTCGAAATTTGGATTAGGAGCTTAAGTTACATGTTGCCCATGGAGGAAATGCCATATGGGATGACAAACAAACTAAACACATTTTTAAAAATCTGGAGCCCAATTATGTTTTATATCAGTAATGCTGACTTGTAACTCTTTATAAGAGGGATTGGTTTGGAGTAAGTCGAATTGTGGAGCCTACGTATTTCTCTGTAAATTATTTTTGTTTCATATTTAATTCTATTTATTTCCTTATGCTTTCTGGATGATGTTGTATTATGTTGTGTCCGTCTATTTGTGTATTTTGAAATGGCTTTCACAATTTCAACCCCCCACCCCCCTTTTTTTTTTTTGTTTTTTGTTTTTTTGTACTGTTTATGTTATTGATTATTTCTTATGCTAAAAACAACAAAAAGATGCAAACTCCACACAGACATGCCAATTGACCCATCCGGGGCTCGAACCAGGGACCTTCTTTCTCAAAGGCCACATTTTTAATTTTGTGAATTTGCAGCTATTGCAGATGAAATAATCTCAATGCAACAGGTTTGCGTACTGTAAACTGAGGTAATGATGGTGTGAAACCTCAGTGTGAAGCTCTAGGTTGAAAGACCAGCTCAGTCTGCAGAATTTGCAGCAATTTTGTGTTTTAAACCATTTGCAGGCTACACCAAAGACCAGTGCAGTGTTATAGCTTTATTCGTGATTGCTGACTGTTGTTCAGTTATTAATATTCACCTTCTTTTCAGGCCATTAGTCATCAAATTATCTGTAAACACCGCAGCTGTCATGTAAAGAAGGTGCAGCTTTCATTTAACAGAGTTGAAAAACCCTCACATCAAGGTCAGCACGATGCAGACGTGAACAAATGTGGTGAAATCTGAGTGCTTTTGTAGTTTACTCTGTAATTAGTCCATACACTTTCAGTAGTTTGACCTGTTTAGTGATTTAGAAATGAAAGTCGCCCAATCACAGCACTAAAATCTATGAAATAAAGGTATAATAAGCTGCCAGTGGGCCTTTAGGGTATCACAATGTACACTTTGGTACTTTATGAGAACTAATATGCACGTTTAAGATACAAAAATGTACTTTTAGGGTACCAATGTGAAGCTTTTAGGTAAAATAATGACAGATTTTTTTCTGAGAGTGTATGGAGGATCTGTAAAGGGAGTGAAGGCAAGTGTTATCAATCTATTTATGCTATTTTATCCTCCTTGTCACGATCACCAGCAATCCACTCCTGACAGATCGCTGGTGAACTACAAATGTCATGTTTAGGAACTACAAATCCTATCAGGCCATGCCAAACACCAGCTGTTCATCACAGCTGATGAGACACACACACACAGCTGAGACTTGTGATCACTGATTATTCAGATTATTTATTCACCACACATACACCAGTTTAAGATGGAGTATTTGCTGTTGTTGTATGTTTGTAGGTCTTTGTTTTGTATTGACCTTAGCTTGTTTATTGTTTGATCCTGTTTGCCACCTGTTTTGACCTTATGCCAGTTTTTTGACTACATTTTTGGATTGCCCTTATTGTACCAGCCACTTCTGTTTGTCCCTGTTTTACTTTAATATAATTTTATTTTACCTGCACTTGGATCCTCGTCTCTGTTGTTCCTTGCTTAGATTCCTAGTCGTGACACTCCTTTGCTTGGATGTTTCTATTCTTGAGGAAAAAGTGGATTCATTTTGCCACATGCATTTCCTTGTCTTGATAACAGCATACAGTTGAAGTCAGAATTATTAGCCCCCCTGGATTATTAGCCCCGTTTATTTTTTTCCCTCAATTTCTGTTCGTAGAGATAATTTTTTTTCAACACATTTCTAATCATAATAGTTTTAATAACTCATTTCTAATAACTTATTTATTTTCTCTGTGCCATGATGACAATAAATGATATTTTGCTAGATATTTTTCAAGACACATTTATACAGCCTAAAGTGACATTTAAAGGCTTAACTAGGTTAATCAGGTTAACTAGGCAGGTTAGGGTAACTAGGCAAGTTTTTATATAATGATGGTTTGTTCTGTAGACTCTTTAGATCGGAAAAAAATACAGCTTAAAGGGGCTAATAATATTGACCTTAAAATGTTTTTAAAAAAAATTAAAAACTGCATTTACTCTAGCCAAAATAAAACCAATAAGACTTTTTCCAGAAGAAAAAACATTATCAACATACTTTGAAACTTTCCTTGCTCTGTTAAACATTTAAAAAGGAAAAAAAATTCAAATTGGGGCTAATAATTCTGACTGTAAGTGTGTATGTGAAATTAGCATGTATGATTACAGTACACTGCAGTGCTTCACACAGGTTTGTAAATTACTTGTGGTGGTAGTCGGATTGAAACGCACCATTTACCCACATCTAATAGTTAACTATATGCGATTCATTCATTTTCCTTTCGGCTTAGTCCCTTTATTAATCTGGGGCAACTTATCCAGCATAAGTTTTACGCAGTGGATGCCCTCCCAGCTGCAACCCATCTGGGAAACATCCATACACACTCATTCTAACTCATGCACTACGGACAATTTAGCTTACCCAATTCACCTGTACCACATGTCTTTGGACTGTGGGGGAAACCGTAGCATGTGGAGGAAACCCACGCAAACGCGATGAGAACATTCAAATTCCACACAGAAAAATCAACTGACCCAGCCGAGGCTCGAACCAGCGACCTTCTTGCTGTGAGACGACAGCACTACACCGCGCCACCCAAAACATAATTAAATTTTTAACAATAATTTTATTTATTATGAAACTGTTATACACTGTTTCTTTTCAATGAGTTAAAGTAAAAAAGGCTGTTGAAATAAAAAAGAAACTCACTATTTCTCTTACTTTTATGCTATTCAGGAGCCATGTGCACCCACTGACAGGTCAAACCTGCTTCTCTCTCTTTCAAGTTCAAAGCAAATTTGAATGCCAAAGCGTTTAGATTGAATTCAGGCTTAAGGCTCCTACACACCGGGATGCTTTTCGTTTGCGTTTATCGTCAGACGTCTTTAAGTATTTAAACCCAATCGATTTTCACTGGCGTCAAGCTGAAGAGTATGCAAAATCAGTTTTGACATTAGATGGCGCTGCACAACTTTAAGCTTCTGACACCCGCTTATAACACGGAAGAGAGGAAGTTCACGCGCTTGTTGTTAAAGTTACTGGTGACTCAAACAAGCATGGATGGTTCAAGCAGTAGCTCCAGCTCTTTCGATGAAGAAATGATTATTGTTCACCAGTGCAGTAAGCAGCTCCACATTCATATCGCCTCTGGGCATCTTCTTCAATGTGCGCTCGCATTGACAGTTTTGCGCTTGAGCGCCTCCAAGTGCTGTTTACTGTAACTTCAGCAGCTTCGTGCACGTGAACAAAAGCGCGTCAAATAAAAAAAAAAGAGAAATAGGCGTTTTTTTTTTAAAAGACAATTTTGCACCTGGCCTCTTGTGCGATTTCCACGATCACATTGACGACCTTTATTTAGTCACAAGGAGTTAAACGTTGACAGAAAATGCGAGCTAATAACGTCTCGGTGTGCACGGGCCTTTAAATTTGATTAAATGTGTGTACCATTACACCTCTAACGAAGAGTAACATCTCCAGAAACACTCTTCAGTGCTGTTATAAATTGCCTTTACTATAAATAAAACATGGCCTGTGTTGAGTTTAAGTCTCATAATGTTATTTTTTTGCTTATATTTGAATGTCATTATGTTATCACTCTACCCATACTCTTGATAAGCCACGGCCTCTTTTTATCCTCAAAAAAAACGCTGCTCTGATGCATGTGCGTGCTTATGGATTAGCTTTAAGCCGTAAAACCGTAATTCCTCCGACTGCAGAACAAACCCGACTACATGCACCGTTCACACACAATCAGCATGTGTTTGTGCATGTTAATTCAAGAAGCTGTTGAGTCACTGACCCTTGTCACTGTTTAACCCGTCTGCGTGTCTCTTTTTCTGTCTCTCTCTCTCTCTCTTTCTGTTCCTTCCTTAATCTCTCAGTATTACACGCCTCCCCAGTCTTACTCCCTCCCCTCTTTCTCTCTCTCTCTCTGGCGTCAGCTCAGATCTGCAGTGGTTTATTGAGTCGGGCTGAGTCTTTGCTCTGCGTGCTCCTCATATGCACGCGCGTGCGTGCGTGCGTGTGTGTGTGTGTATGTGTGTGTTCGCTGTTATGCATAGATGGGAAGGAGGCTGCAAACAGACCGGTCTGCAGATAATTGTTAGGACATGCGTTTTCACACAGGAGCCCATTAAAGCGGTTCTACCCCGCGACAGGACTCTTCCTCTGTGGACCTGCGAGTGCTTCTCGTAACAAGTGAGTCGGCTGCTTTCCTGATGTCAACACACTGTCTGCTTTAGACTTGCATGAGCTTTTTCTTAAGCACATGCATGTCAGCCAGCTGACCGCCGGATTGACATTGCTCTTGGATTAGAAGTGTTTCAGGTTCGGAGGGCGAGAGGTGTCATCGTTTTTGTAGTCCGAGGATTGATGTTGAAATGAAGTGCATGATGGGGTTTTTTGCAGACATGGGGAAAGTTTCTTTCAGGGTTTTGGGTTATATTTAGTTAGTTCGATATAAACTGTAGAAGCGTGTCGGCATTTAGACTGCGAGGTGGGTAGGTAGAGTGTGTGAATGTGCTTGTGTTGCATGCACACTTCCTCCGGTGATGAGGGGAAGGCGGTCAGAAGTTTGTTTTTTAAGTCTCTGAGAAAAGAGAGAGAGTGTGTGTGTGAGTGTGTGTGTGTGTGTGTGACAGCAGCAGTGATCATAACTCATTACGACTGTCAGGAAACGTCACTTATGAGGAAACTCGCTTATCTGTGTTTCTTTTCGCAACGCAGCTCTGCATTAAAAATCCGGTGAGGGTTTTGTTCGATGCTTGTTATTAAACTGCTGGTTTAATTCTGTTTGAACTGTTCAGTGTTCTCCACTTAGACTTTAGATTCGGTCAGCGATGCTGGTGATGGATTTGATGAGAATGGCTAACCGCATTGATCAATGGCTGTATATTTACTTCATTAAGAATGTATTGAGCAACTGTCAATAGATTAAAACATATTAACATATGTACAATTTCCATAATCAAATTAGTTTATTCCCTATTTGGCACTTACTATGAGATTATTATTGGCTTAATTATAGTTACGTCATGGCGGTACAGTGGCTCAGTGGTTAGCACTGTTGCCTCACAGCATGAAGGTCGCTGGTTGAGTCCCAGCTGGGCCAGTTGGCATTTCTGTGTGGAGTTTGCATGTTTTCTCCATGTACGCGTTGGTTTCCTTCGGGTGTTCCCCCACAGTCCAAACATATGCATAGGTGAATTGGATAAACTAAATTGGCCGTAGTGTATGAGTGTTAATGCGAGAGTGAATGGGTGTTTCAGTGTACTGGGTTGCGGCTGGAAGGGCATCCGCTGCGTAAGACATGTGTTGGATAATTAGGCGGTTTATTCCGCTGTCGTGTCTCCTGATAAATAAGGGACTAAGCCGAAGGAAAATGATTGAATGAATAAATAATTATGTCATATTAACTATTTGTGTATTAAGTGGCCAGAGTAAGACATCAGTCAAAAATCAACTGCTGTACTTTGAGCATTTTTGTAATTTAATGCGTAATAAATAAATAAAAATCAGAATAAATCGAGTGCATTAGTGGCTGCCTGTATTTTCAGCAACAGAAGCTCTTTATCCATTCATTTGCCATCATCAAATCAGTTTATTTTGTAGTTTGATGTTCTCCCCGTGTTGGCGTGGATGTCCAAAGACATGCGCTAAAGGTGAATTCAAGAAACTAAATTGGCTGTAGTGTATGAGTGTGTGTGAATGAGTGTGTTTGGGTGTTTCCCAGTGCCTGGATGGGCATCCACTGCGTAAAACATATGCAGGATAAGTTTACTGTGGTGATCCGCGATGAATAAAGAAAGTAGGCCGAAGGAAAATGATTGAATGAAACTTTGGTTGAAAGCAAAAAAAATACAGCAAAATCAGACAAAAAAGAAAAGGCTGAAAGTTCAGTTAACAGCTTTATTGATGGAAAGAACTACAGACCTATGAAGCTTTGCAGATGACACAATCAATAGAGAAATGCTAAACTTTTTATTTAAAGTTGGTTGTGTCATTAACTAAAAAAGCTTTCAGCAGTTCTTTGGAATGATTAAGGCGCTATACAGCTCTTACATTATAGCACCTATGATATATGTGCTATTTAGGGCCTTAACCATTTTAAATAGCAGTTGAATATATTTTTTAGTCATTATTTTTGTAAATTTAGTGTTTCCCCTATGATTATGTCCATAGAACCACTTTTAGCATTCATCCATTTTCCCTCGGCTTAGTTCCTTTATTCATTTGGGGTCACCACAGTGGAATGAACCACCAACTTATCCAGCATATGTTTTACACAGCAGATGCCCTTCTGGCCAAAACCCAGTACTGGGAAACACCCATACACACTCACTCGTACTCGTGCACTACAGCTAATTCAGTTTATGTAATTCACCTATAGCAGTGATTCTCAAAGTGGGGGTCGGGACCCTCTGAGGGGCCAAGGGACAATGAAGGGGGGGTCGCCTGGTGATTTCCAAAAATTCATCTATTTTTATTAAACCATAAGAATTACCATATTTTATCCATAAACTACTGAAAAGAAAAAAAAAATAGTTGTATATAGTTACTATTTCTATTAGATTGCGCCCCCTGGGGTAATTACATTATATTAAAGACAGAAATAGCGTCAGATGCAGCAGATTTTATAACACCAGGTTAAACTTTCTGGCACATTTACAGCACTCACATACATAAAAAAATTAAACGAAGAATAGACTTGGGTCTATTGGTGTGTTTGCGCCATTGCATGCAAGATTTCTGTATTTATAACCACCTCAGGGGATATTGGGGGTCCCGAGTCACTGGCATTGTCATTGTGGGGGTCGCAGGCTGAAAAGTTTGGGAACCCCTGACGCCTGTTTAGAATGTTGGGGAAACCCAATCACCCTGAGGAAACCCACACCAACACGGGGAGAACATGCAAACTCCACACAGAAATGCCAACTTGCCCTGCTGGGACTCAAACCAGCGACCATCTTGCTAACCACTGAGCCACTGTGTCGCCATTTTAGCCATTAGGGCTTAATGATAGTTCAACATCAACATCAGTAAATTTTCTTGCACATAAGAAAAAACAGAGACGTGATTGGCAGTAAATCTCATCCCAAAGGCCAGAGTGCGCTCTCTTTCTCACACAAGTTGTGCAGAACAACCAAATAGGCCCCAAATGTCTATGAGAAATCTTTACAGCATAGGATAAACAGAAGATTAAACTGCTTTCATTTGATTCAACTGGATCAATAAACTCATGACCATGATAACATGTAGTTTATCTGAGTTATTCTTATAATATTCCTGATAATAAGGAATGTAAAGATGCAACACATTTGTCACTGCTTATTAGAATGTTATTATCAAATTTGTTCCAAACCATTCAACCCAGGCTCATTCTAAAAATTTAAAAATCCACTATATACATTGTTGGAGAGTGCCAAATACGTCCCAGGAACTACATTTTTTTGCAGTTTTTGTCTTTGTAAATTCACCAGAGGCCGCTGTGTACACTTTTTCAGATCTGACCGATCGACTGACCCACCCTCCTTATTCCCTAAACTCAACCAACAGTGTTTTCAAAAGCACAGATTGACCCGCCCACCCCTTTCCCTGAACCCAACCAACAGTGTTTTCAAAAGTAATCCAGAAAAAGAAAAACTCTCGCCTGATTTTCACTGTTTTTTTTAGATTTTACCACATTCTCATCTTATTATTTACTACTTTATTTTTTGGCTTTTGTTTTATTCTTACCGCTTTCTGGAACCGTTCTTCACTGGACTCAAACTCTGTCATCATGGTCAAATCCTCTCTGATTCTCAAGTTTGCTGACGTAGGTGTCGAGCTACTGGACAAACTGGTAACTGGCTGACAAGCAAAAAAAGAAACGGTGCCCTGTCCGCTTGTTTAGTGGTGATGTATGTAATACTGTTTCCGGGTCCAAGCCACTCATTTGAATTGACAAAATACTCGTGTAAGACAACTTTTTATTCATATAACACATTAAAGTAAATTTTATATAAAGTCATAGTGTACACAACAATCTCTGGGCTTGCTGCATCACAAATACCAAAATTTTAACAATTTATAAAAAGTTAATCACTTTCTGGCCATCGGATATTAGGCATGGACATACTGCGATCGCGATTTTCGAAAGTATTGTATCGATTTGTAAACGTTTATTATTAGCTATTTATTTGATGAAATTTGAAACCCATTGAGTTTCATAGAGCGCTTGAACCCGGAAGCCCCTTTGCGTGACTTCACACTTAACAAGCGGGTAGTGTTTGTTGTATAGACAAAATGCTGCCATACATACTTCTAGCTACATAATCTACATTCTCCTGAAATGTATGTTTCAGAATGAGCCCAAGTTGAAACCATTTGAGTAGCTATAAGGTTGTTTAGACTTTATTTGTTCCATTAACTGAACTCCGAGCAGTTATTGATAACTGAAGTGTATTGTTTAAGTTACTAATACTCTAAATGTTTGATAATATTAACACAAATAATATATGTGTATATGACTCAATAACAAAGTTTACAGTACTCAAACCATTTCTTTCGAAACTTAAATCCTTCACCGCAGTTGGTTTCCTCAAAACAAACAACTTATCCGATGTAGTTTACAGTGTAGCTGATTACAGAGCCGGCTTTACAGACAAATGCACACCATTTAGTCCCACTATTAAGTCCTAATTGTTGTAATTCAATTAAGCTGAAGTAATGCAAACAGATATATTAAACAAAAGCAACACTGGCACTCATAACAGCCCTGTCTCCACAGGTTTATCCATCAGTTATAATAAAAAAAATCAAGTGCTTATTGATAAAAATGTGTTTAGTTTTTTTTCAGTTGTGCTCTATTGGACTAACATGCAGTGTTTAAAGTGTATCCAGCAGCGATGATGTCACTGTGACATCTGCATGCTCACTGATCAGCTTTTCTTATGTTGCATGTGTGTTTTTTTTCTCTGTGTGTGTGTGTGTGTGTGGAGTCGACCAAATATGTGTCTAAGCTGCGTGACGGCGGCAGAACGCCTCTGATGCAGCATTTCATTTACACCGACACAAACCCCAACACTTCTTCTGATGCCTTGCTAATGCATTATCGTTCAGAAACCGCTCATCAATGTTCAATATGTGCTTTAATGACACAGATTCTCTTGCTTCTTCTGGCTATAGAGATATATGTGTCAGTGTATATCTACGTGCATGATCGCGGCTTAGTAATATTAATAGCTTGCTTTGTATCTGCAGTTGAGGTTTTATATGTATATGCATGTATGGTTGTTATCGTGAAACGCAGCCGTAAAGCTGATCTATTAGTGTGAAAGCACTGAGGAAGGAAGTGTTCGCTTAGAAGAGGTCAGTGCAGAGGATGCCCTTTAAAAGCAGAGAATTCCTCCACCAACAGTTGGAAAAGTACATAAGATAGAAACGCATGTGACTCATCCTGAGGCTGAGACTATGTGTGCGCTGGTGTCTGGTCTTTCGTGAGTCGCCTCGACAGCAAAAGAAGGAAGAAAGACAATACAGCGGGCAAAGAGAAACATTACGCTGCAAGTGGTTTCTTATCAAGATTTCACACTGTTGTTAGTGCGTCTGTATAAAAGTGCATCAGGAAGAAGAAAGGCTGAGGATTTATCGCATTAAGTACAATAGAGCTGAAGGCAATGTAGGGTAAAAGGTCATTAGATGGTTTTTATTATTCACTCCCACACTTTTAGGCCCTGTTTACACTAATACATTTTAGTTTTAAAACGCATAACTTATGACACCGTTACACCTTCCGTCCACACTACACTGGAGTTTCCGAACACCAAAAACGCTGCTGCTCTGTGTCGGTGTGGATGGGGGAAGATGGTGTGGATAGTATCTGAAGAACGCAAAAGAAGCCACATGTAGGCCAACCATTGACATTTTGTTCGAACGTCATCGCACCGACCGCGGGATACCAAACAAGGACAAAGGGGCGGAGCTACAGAAACCTGCTAGCATTTTGCTTAGACTGGCTTTTCTTTGGGAGAAATACTTAATACTTTATTACCTGCGATTCGTTTGTGTTCTGACCACATGTGTCATGACCACATTTAGACTTTTATTTAGATTTAGAAACTGAAAAACACTGTTGTAATATATTAAGCCACTAAGCATTGTTGAGGAACTGTTGAGTGATGCAAGTGTTGTGGGTAAACATATTCATTCTCAAAAACCTACAGCAAAGAAATAAATTAAATGTTACATTGCCACACTGATTAAAATGGCTATTAAATTGATAAGAAATGCTTTTAAATGGCCACACTGATTAATTAAACAGCAAATGGATTAATCATATGCTGAGGTAGCTGCATTCACATCTTGGAAATAAAAATTAGGAGGCTAGGAATATAGGAATAAAAATGTAGTAATATTAAGTTCTGAGTGCTGAATTAAAAGTTAAAAGCTGAAATTATTTACAATTTTAAAGCTTTTCACTTAGAAAAAAAAAGAGTCAACTAGCTACTAAGGATATTTCTGTTTAACTTGATGTAATAACAAAACTAAAAACATATTTAATGATTCTTTTTAAATTTACAGAACAAAAATATACAAACTAATTCAGTCTGTCAATGAAAACTACTGTTGTGTTTTATAATGAATAATTATAATTCCTAACATTAATAAAATGCTTTTCTGGACACTTTAGTTTAGTTTAGTTTATTTGTTTACGGGGTCAATGCATATTAATAAACATTACTATAAAATGTGATAGAATTAGCCAAGAATGGCTATTTTTAATCTGTAGACCCCTCACAGAATGTTAAAAAGTCACATCTAAAATAAAAGCACAACATTAAACATTAAATACATTTATATTTGTATCATTTATAAAATACAATTAAAAAGTAAAAAAAACAAAACAAACAAGAACAGACTGATGGCAGCAGAAGAGGACAAACAATACAAATGTGTCAAGAATACAGCAAGAATACAGTACTAATGCTGACACTGCTGATTTGTCAATAACCAGTTTTTAACATGAGACTGAAAAGAACGAAAAGTGCATGATCCTATGATTGTTGGTGGGATGGAGTTCCATTCCTTAACAGCTTTCACTGAAAATACTGACTGACTGAATTTACTTTTTTTGAGAGGAATAATACAGTCCCCTCTTTCTCCACCTCTAGTTATTCTGTGAGCAGTCGTTCTAATCTAGTCTAGTTGTTCACCTAAAGTGCACATTTTTGATGGTAATCTTCTCATCCACCACCCGTGTGCAGCATCCACCTGGATGACAGCAGACATATTGTGCCAGACCAAACTAAACACCAGCTGATTGGTGGAGAGGAGACAGTGTAATGAAGCCAATTATGATATGGGGATGGTTAGGAGGACATGATGGACAGAGGTTAGTGGGCAAAATTGGCCAGGATGCCAGGGTTAAACCCTTACTCTTTTTCAAAAGACATCCTGGGATTTGTAAAGACCACAGAGAGCCAAAACCTCGGTTTAATGTCTAATCTGAAAGTCGGCGCTCACCGAGCAGCACACAGTGAAAATTTTAGATAGAAGATTCGCACGTTATCGCACCAACCGCGGGATACCAAACAAGGACAAAGGGGCGGAGCTACAGACCTGCTAGCATTTTGCTTAGACTGGCTTTTCTTTGGGAGAAATGCTTAATACTTCATTAAATTCATTAAAATGAACACTTCAGAGTTTATATGGGAATCACTATAAAAGTGTTGAAATAACACCTTTAAAGATTTCATCAATTAGCAGATTTCGTGTTAATTAGCAAACTCTTAAAGTGTAATATATTAACACCACAAAGGATCATATGAACACCTGTCCGTGTTATGTGTTAACACTCTCAAATTGTCAACACTGCACCAGTGTTCATTTGAAATATTTTACATTTGTATTAACATCATCCCCAGCCATTAATTTTATAATTACAGTGTACAGTTTCAATTCAGGCTGCATAGTGGCGCAGTGGGTAGCACGTTCACCTCACAGCAAGAAGGTTGCTGGTGTGAGCCTCGGCTGGGTCAGTTGGTGTTTCTGTGTGAAGTTTGCATGTTCTCAAAGTGTTCGCGTGGGTTTCCTCCGGGTGCCCCGGTTTCCCCCACAAGTCCAAAGACATGCGGTACAGGTGAATGGATTAGGCTAAATTGTCATGTAAGTGTGTGTGAATGAGTGTGTATGGATGTTTCCCAGTGATGCATTGCAGCTGGAAGGGCATCTGTTGCATAAAAACATATGCTGGATAAGTTGGCAGTTCATTCTGCTGTGGCGATCGCAGATTAATAAAGGGACTAAGCCTTTTTAATTTCAATTCACCAGTCATGCGATAAATATATGTTGCAATGAATACATTTTATTTTTTATTTTAACAGGGTATTTTTTGTGAGATATTGAAAACAAACGTGTATATAAAACGATTTTGATGTCAAATGTCTCTATTCAAACTTTTTAAGTACTTTTACTCACCAGTTGCTTCTTCTCATTGGACCTTGTGGCAAAAGAAAATGGCATCTGGAAAAATCCTTTAGGATATTGCTGCATAAACTCCCGGATGTATTAGTCATCACTGTATTAGTGTTAGATACATGCAACTCTGTACGACAAGGATCAGCTTCCAACACTGAGAGGGTTATTTTATCTTTATCTAACTCTAGAATTTCAACACTTTACTCTGAACTACCTCAACACTCGACAGTGTTTCCTCTAGGATTTTTTTCCATCTGTGGCGTAAGGCTTTTTTTTTTTACACAGATCTACCAACTACCTGTGGCGTTATTTCAATGACAAATGTCGTGAGCGCAGTATTACAAGTTAAGATCGTGTTTATGTAATAGCCTACAGCATGCGAATCTCTTTGCTTGCGCGCCGATTTCCTCTGCTCGTGCACAAAACTTCTTGGACGCCCCCTTAAATAAATGCTGCTGAAGTGCGGTTTAGTGCGTTAATGTAACGAGTATGTCTCTAACATTTATTAGATTTGCTAGGAATATTTATGAATGTTTCTAATCGACCTACAGAGCAGTATTAATGCGTCCTGAAGTAAAGTGAAACGGCTATACATTGTGTTTGCTGGCCTCACGCATCACACACCTGTCAGTCAGCCATTCAGTCAGTCAACATGTAACCTTAAAGAGTTAAACAAATGACGCACAGCACTACTACGGTTACAGAAAAGTCATAGCTGTTATAATTCACTTACCTTTAAATACGTTTTAGTGTGATTATCACCCGCTATTAAATAAAAAAAAACTTGACTAAATATTTTAAATGAAAAGCTGTAATGTAGCCGTGGCGGGATCAATTTTGGCGTGGCGCCCCGCCATGGAAGAATGAATATAGCGGAAACCATGCTCGAAATTTAACATTATTGAATTCGCTGTTTAGAGTCCCCATCAATATACTGGGGCATTAGGACCCACACAGACTGCCCCCTGCTGGTCTCACTAATACCACTACCTAGCTTTCCCATGTAGTCCCCCATCCAGATACTGATCTGGCACCGCTCGACTTAGCTTCAGTGAGTAACCATGTGGAGTTGCAGAGAGCTAGCTGCTGACACTAACATCATATGTGATATCACTTTTGCTTCTGTATCTGAACTTTTTTTTTTAAATCAAGTCTGGGATCAAGTTTGCCCAAAGACAAACCTTTATTATTGCATTTAGTAAAGCTTGTATTAGTTCAACCATATTCAATAAGACAAATCCAAACACATGATCATTTCTCATTTTAAAAATCTCTGGGGGATGTAAATCCATTTGAACAGTTGCAAGCAGTGCACGTTTTACAAGCGTGGATGTTTCCCACGAGCTACTGACTTAGTTACATGTAGATAACCAACAGATAACTAGCGGTTGCATCATTATCTCTTCACTCTCTGAAAGCGATTCTGCTGCATGGACAGGCTTTTTCAGATGCATGACTGATCTCTCTTACACCCTTAGCATACTGTTCAGCATGTTCTGTAGAGTAATGATGCCAGAGATTGTGTTCGCCGAGAACTGCAATCTTTTCAGGATCCAACGAAGACATGCAGAAACTACAAGTGTATTTGTAGGGTTCATGTGTAGTAGAGTGTATGTGCTGTATTAAGCCATTATCTGGATTCACATCCAGCTCTTACACCTAAGTCTTAGTCGATACTGTGAATTGGCTCGTAACCTTTTCAGCCTCATGTAAAGCATCAATAAATCACTACTCGCTCTGTTTTAACTTAACAAACGGCGAATAGTCACCTTCCGGTTTAGTGATGATGATACCAATTCCGGCTCGGGAGTAAACATCCTTGTTTCCAATTATCCCACATCAGTGTCAGAGCCGAACTGTACGCCATATTCCTGCATATTTCATCATGTCAAGCACAACAGATTCCACCTTGATCTGTGACAACACCACAATACCTTGGAAAACAGCATATGTGCGTTGTTGTGAGTATTACTTCATTTGAAAAGGCAAACATGCAAACGACAGGAACATTTGGTGCTGTTACATGCTGTTCCTGTTTGCTTCCCGGTGATTTCTAAATGATGTGAATTTGTAAATTACAGGAATGACATTTGAAGCTAAAATACAACTTGCTTTACAAAGAAAGGAACATTTTAGCGACCAATAGCAATGTCTGTATCTATCTATCTATCTATCTATCTATCTATCTATCTATCTATCTATCTATCTATCTATCTATCTATCTATCTATCTATCTATCTATCTATCTATCTATCTATCTATCTATCTATCTATCTATCTATCTATCTATCCAGCCATCCATCCATCCACCCAATCATACATACATCAATCAATCTATCTATCATCCATCCAACCATTCATCCATCCAACCATTCATCCATCCATCCATCCAATCATACATACATCAATCAATCAATCAATCAATCATCCATCCAACCAATCATCCATCCAACCATTCATCCATCCATCCATCCATACACAGCTCTATCCATTTATATATCCATCTATCCATCCATGCACCATCCAACCATTTATCCATCATTCCATCCAACTAATCATACATAGATCAATCAATCTATCCATCAAACCATCCATCCATCCATCCATCCATCCATCTATCTATCTATCCATCCATCCAATAATACATACATCAATCCATCCATCCATTCATCCATCCATCCATCCAATCATACAAACATCACTCAATCAATCCATCCATCCATCCATCCATTCAATCATCCATCCATCCATCCAATTATACATACATCAACCAATCCATCCATCCATCCAGTCATCCATCCATCCATTCATCCAATCATCCATCCATCTATCCATCCATCTATCCATCCATCCAATAATACATACATTAATCCATCCATCCATCCATCCATCCATCCATCCATCCAATAATACATCCATCCATCCATCCATCCATCTAATAATACATACATCAACCAATCCATCCATCCATCCATCCAATCATACATACATCAATCCATCCATCCATCCATCCATCCATCCAATCATCCATCCATCCCTCTATCCATCCATCTAATAATACATACATCAACCAATCCATCCATCCATCCATCCATCCAATAATACATACTTTAACCAATCCATCCATCCATTCATCCATCCCTCCAGCCATCCATCCATCCATCCATTCATCCAATCATACATTCACACATCCATCCATTCATGCATACATACATCATTATATCCATCCATCCATCCATCCATCCATCCATCTATCCATCCATCCAAAAAAACTCTAGAAGTAAGAAAAATGCACATAAACTATGATGGAAACACATTTACAGAACAAGTTCCAGTATGTGCATCAAAACAGACTTAGGATTTTGTTTAAATTTTATGTGATAACAAAAAAAAGGTTAACTGTTAGAACTGGTGCACGATGGGACGACATAAGAGCACAAACCAGTGGGCTGACCAGATTGTAAAACATCTGAAATGTTGTTTTAGTCATTTGAAAATCCATCGGCCAAAGTCTGTCATCAAAGCGTTTCAGTATTATTACCTCCAGAACTTGAGCGTCTGCGCTCCCAAAGAACATCTCACATTGAGCCACCATCTGTTCATTGAGTTTTATCTTCATACTCTGTTGTGCAGGTATGTTATTATATAAGAAAAAAGGCCCAACCGTGGCTTCTGCAGCAAATGGCATATTTCTTTTTGATATTTGGTGCAAGTTCATCAGGAAGTGACCATTTTGTTCTCTTAGACTAATTGGATTGAAACGGTGCTTTATTTGCAAACGTTTTATATTTCAGTTTTGCTCACAACTCTAATTCGCCTCTTTGGGTGGAAACATAGCCGATTATAGGTTAAAGTTAAAGCGTGTTTCACTTAAAACAAGCCTAACGTGTAAATCAGTTTCCCAGCATGTCCCCCAACACTCAGTCTGTTTGGGCCTGAACTGAGACATTACAGTGAAGAGACGCAGCGCGGTAATTAATTTCTGAGAAATGCCGGGGGATTCCGGTGTGTGTATGTGTGTTGTAATTACTAATTAAGGCAGAGTACAGGCCTGCATGTCCTTGGTATGACCGGATCTCTCTCTCAGCAGAACAAAACCAAAGCGATGAACACATCCTGTCTGCATTTATGTCTCTGTTTTCATTTCTCATTATATGTTGCTTGACAAAGTACCCTTCTGAGAGCAGACATTTATGAACTGTCACTTTTCCCGGAGCCTTTAAAATAGCATGATCTATCTATTGTCCACCTTTTTAGCAACCGTATAGTGCACAAAAAAAAACATTTTAAAAACCACCTCACAACTCCCTAGCAACGCCTTTAAAAATCCCCCAGACAACAACACTTATACAATAACACACAAGAAATCCATTGAACTCTTAGCAAACACCCTGGCAACCTTCCTGCAATGCCCTAGATCAGAAGTCTCAAACAGCCAGCCAGCAGGCCATTTGCGACCACCCCACCCCCACCCCACCCTCCAGCCCACAGCTGACGTCAAAAATTTAGTAAGATTCGGCCCCCAAAAAATATATTTTTGAATCTCTGTCATTGTTGTGCAGTCGCATATACACTTACTGGACATTTAAAGTATTGTACTATATATCCAGGTTGCTATTGATTTCTTTCAGCATGTGGTCGAGAGTAACGAACATGCAGAATTTTCCGGAGCTAATTTAAACGTTGAAATATATGTCCATAAGTGCTCTATTTTTACTAAAGCTCTATTTTTGAAAATATTTAAGGTTCATTTAATTATATTGCCTGTTTTTTGTTGTACAAACACTTTTTCGTGGCTTATACATTATGATAGTGGTGTAAATATGATAATTTTGCTATTATTTGACAAAAATGGTCGCATTTAATAGATTTTCCTTTAATAGATTTGCATAAAGATGTGCATTAATAAAATTTGACTGGTGGCTGACCTACGTATATATTGAACATGTAGAAGTGTATACAAATATATTTATATATTAGGGTTGGGCAATGTCGACAACGAACGATGTCTAATGTCAAACATCGTGATGGAAGATGGCATCGTTGTCGTAGTCAGCGGTGAATTAATTAGTTATTTTATCATTTGTTTATAATCAAATTAATTATTTGTAGCCTGCTGTTTCAACTACCTGACCCACATGATCTTTGTTTTACTCGTAATCAAATCATAAATAAATAAAGATAAGTTACACACAAATAACCACCTGTCAATTAGAGCTGCACGATTCTGGCTAAAATGAGAATTGCAATTTTTTTAGCTTAAAATAAAGATCACGATTTTCTCACGATTCTGTAGATGTAAAATAAAGGTTAATATCTGTAGGCTATTATTATTGTTATTTCCCAAACATATGATAAAACAACAATAATATTATGTGTAGGTCGACTCTTGGTTAAAAAGCAAATATTTGCTAAAATCATACCTCTATAATGCGATATGATTATTTAAATAATGTGTGCGCTTTCAGTTTCATTTTCACTTCCAAGTGTGGTTCATACTTCCCGTACGGCTCCCAAACAATCACTCTGTCCCACAAATTGAATGCTATTTACCACTGTACTATTTGTTATTCACTGCTTATGCAGCTTCTGCTCACTAAAGTAGACTTCATTAACAGGCACGGGCCCGCCCTCTCTGTGGTAACAGCGCACGGTCAGCTCCGTCACGTGTGATTTTGCGGCCGTGAAAACATTATTACATGAAGACAGAAATGACATTTTTGGGTAAATTATACTTTATAAATACAGTATGTGACTTTTTCAACACAATTTAGTAAGGGTGTCACGATCCCCCAAATCTTCGATTCGACTACATTTTCGATTCTAAAGTCACGCTTCGATTCGATTTTCGATTTAAAAAAGAAAAATTAAACAAAATCATAAACAAATCATACAGTAAATGCATGTTAGATCGGGCATGTCCTAACTCGGTCCTGGAGGGCCGGTGTCCTGCAAAGTTCAGTTCCAACCCCAATCTGACACACCTGGGCTAGCTAATCAAGCTCTTATTAGGCTTTCTTGAAACATCCTTGCAGGGGTGTTGAGGCAAGTTGGAGCTAAAATCTGCAGGACACTGGCCCTCCAGGACTGAGTTTGGACAATCACACATACAATCATCATACCCTGCCCTGGATGATAAAAGTGACACCCTAGCAACCATTGCAGTCAACTTAGAAACCATTAGGAAAACAATCTGAACACCTTTAGAAAGTGCCTAGCAACATCCTGATACTAAAGCATGCAAGAAATCAGTTAAATCCACTCAGAATTCCTTTCAAAGAACAAACATCTAGCAAATACCCTGGCAAGTGCCCTAAGTGTGGTTTATTCATAAACTAATTTCGAGAGGATCACGTGCTTATAATCAACACGGCTGGCTCCTTGTTAGCTCCGTAATCAACCCTATTAGATGATTACGGAAGCATTATAAATAACCTGAGTTTTCCACTCCAGTTATCTTCGTCTTGAAGCTCCCCCCCTTCCACCCCTACATCCTCCCACTTTTTCTGATCGGGCGACACGGTGGCCCAGTGGCTAGCACTGTTGCCTCACAGCAAGAACACCGCTAGTCCAACCCATCGGGCTGGTTGGTGTTTCTGTGTGGAGTTTGCATGTTCTCCCCGTGTTCGCGTGGGTTTTCCCCGGGTTCCCCGGTTTCCTCCCACCGTCCAAAAACATAAACCATAGCAATTGACTAAAACAAATTATCACCCAATACAACCTGAGTTTACACTTCTCACGGTGACCAGCAGGGGAGTTCTCGAGACCTACCTGACCTCGAATTCCCCTCTCGCCCTTCTAACGGGAGGGAGCCCCGGGCTCGAGGATATTACGAGCTCAGGGCTCTCTCCCGGGACAGCATGCCAAATACGCTTTATTGATTATCAGCTAAGTGTGAACTCTTGAAATGACAAAAGTGACACCCTAGCAACCATTGCAATCAACTTAGAAACCATAAAAAAAAAAAAAAAACAATCTGAACAGTGCCTAGCAACACCCTGCCAGTGTCCTACACAACACCTATAATAACACCCTAGCAACTCTCTGGCAGCAAAATACTCCTTAATTTCTACCTTCAACCACCAAAACTCCATGGCAACTGGCAGGTAATCTCTCAGGACACCATGGCAACACCTTTATGACCTCTCATGACTTGTTTGCAACTAGCTTGCAACGCCACAGCAACCAGCACAAGCAATTTCGCAACTCAAATCAATTTATCCTGACTGCACTGCCTGTAAAATCTTCGGGCTTTTAAGCTTTTCGGCTTCTTGACAAAACTTTGCTTTTTGTAGCTCTCCGGCATCAATTCCCGTTCCTCACGCTATTCAACTCCCATCCTCTACCAATCTGTTTTGTATTTCCTGTCCACTCTGTGTGCGTTTATTGATGCTCCTTTCCTACAGTATGTGTTTATTCATGCTCGCCGCAGCCACTGGATTCATGCATAAACACACAAACATGTTTCCATGATTACTGTGTGCTAGGAATGAAAATCATCCCTGTAAACCAGCATATCCATCCATCCATTCATCCGTCCATCCATCCATCTGTAGATACATCAATCTATCCATCCACACAATCATCCACACATCCATCCATGCATCCATCTACAGTATACATCAGCCTATCTATCTAAACATGAATCCCTACCATCCATCCCTCCATTCACCATCCATTTATTTATCCATCCATCTCAACCATCCATCTATCCATGCATCATCCCTCCATCTATTTATTCATCCATCCATCTATGCTCCATACATCCATACATTGATCTATCCATCAAATTATCAATCCATCCATCCATCCATCCCTACATAAATACATCAGTTTATCTGTCCATACATCCATCTATGCATCCATCCATCCATCCATGAACAATCCATAAATGCAGCATTCTACTATTATACACCATCCATCAATTATTCATCTATCTGCCAATCATTCATCTATTCATGCATTATCCATCCTTCCATTTATCCATCCATACATCCATCCATGTCATGTTACATCCATTCATCCATCCATACATCCATACCTACATACCTACATACATACATACATACATCTATTCATCAAACTATCTGTCCATCCATCCCTACATACATACATCGATCTATCAATACATCCATCCATCCATGCATTCATCCATCCATAAACCATCCATAGATGCATCTATCTATTAATCTATCCATCCAACCAATCATACATCCACACATCCATCCATATATACATACATCAGCCCATTTATCCATCCATACATACATCAAACTATGCATCCATCAATCCATCCACATTTCACTCGCCATCAATTATTCATCTACCAATCCATCCATGTATCATCCATCCCTCCATCTATCCATCCATCCATACATACATTATTCTATTCATCTTATCTATTATTCATTCATTCATCCATCCATTCATACATCAACCTATCCATCCATTCATTTATCCATCCACCATCCATCCAGCCATCTATCTATGTACCATCCATCTATACATACATACATCAATCTATCCATCCAGCCGTCCATTTATACATTTATATATTCATCCATCCATCTATCATTCACCATCCATTAATTATCCATCCATCTACCAATCATCCATCCATCCATGCATCATCCATCCCTTCGATTATCTATCTATCCATCCACCATCCATACATCCATTCATACATACATACATCAATTTATCCATACATACCTTCATTTATCCATCCATCCATCCATTTACCCACATACTATCCGCCCATACATAAATATATCAATCTATCTATCTATCCATACATACCTTAATTCATCCATCCATCTATTAATCTATCCATTCATCCATCTACCCATGCACCATTCATCTATACATATATGAATCTATATATCCATACATACCTCAATCCATCCATCCATTCATCCATCTACCTATGCACCATCCATCCATCCATCCATCCATCCATCCATCCATCCATCCATCCATCCACCCATGCACCATCCATCCATACATACATATATTAATCGATCTATCCATACATACATCAAACCATCCATCCATCTACCTATGCACCATCCATCCATCCATCCATACATATATCAATCTATCTATCTATCCATACATATCTCAATCCATCCATCCATCCGTTAATTTTACTTCCTCAAATTAAATGTAGAAGTTGGTTTGTGTTTTTTAAACCGCAGCTGTAAGACTGGAAGCTTTAGTGCAGTTTAGACACTGTGATGCTTTTAAGTCTTAATGAAAAGGTCACGCAGGAAACTCAAGATGTGTTCATCACTGCACAAATATTCATGACGTCTCCATTCATGTTATGACCAGACTGTTGTTGTTTTTTTCTCTTTAGAGCAACTTCCTTGGAACCAGCCGCTTCTCCGTGGCCGATCTCCTCCATTCCAAAGACCAGCAGCTTTCTCTCAGCCTGAGGTGAGTTGCGATGTGGGATGCTATTTATCATGCTGCGCTGCCGTTTTCTGCTGTAAACTTCATTTGGTGTGTTTGGTGCACGAGTGAGGATCTCTGGAGGGAGATGATGTCAGGTGCACACAGCTGATCAAACACGACTGAGGCTCCAGCAGCAAACAGGCCATCTGCTGCTGGATTTGCCACATATTTAGTTGCCACACAACTTGATTCGGCTGTCCAATGAATGAGTTTCTTGTTCTACGTCAGGGCTGGGTTGCATGGGGCTTTATAGCATAGTAGATTTATAATATTTGCACATCAAGGAGAGTGGAATGATGGGTAAATAAAGAGCAGGTTGCATCCCAAACAGGTCAGAACATGGAGTTTAGTAGCTTCTTTTTTTTTTTTTTAGAATTATTTTTTCGGGGTTTTCACCTTTATTTTTGACAGGACAGTAGAGAATTGACAGGAAAACATGGGGAGCAGAGAGTGGGGAAGGATTGGCATAGGACCGCGAGGCGGAATCGAATCCGGGTCGCCGCAAGCACCGGAGTTCATGTGTCGACGCACTAACCACTACACCACTGGCGCCGACGTTTAGTAGCTTCTTGAGTGTGAATTTCAGTTCTTTTGCCTCAGCTTTGACATTTACCTCATCCAGAGTTTAGACTGTTTTATGATATCGATTTTTACTGTTTTCTCTCATCTAAACAAAAACATGGTTTGTTTTAAGAAATAATATTCAAAAATGAAGTGAGTTTTTCCTTAATACAAGCTAAATAATCAGCAAATGGGGTGGAAGAATTATCTTTTTTTTTTTGCTTTGACGTAAGATTATTTTGCTTAGCCTATTGGCAGATTATATTGCTTGTTTTAAGGAAAATCAATTAATTTCTTACATTATTTCTTAAAACAAGACCATGTTTTTACTTATCTAGAAAAGCATCATGATTTAAAAGAGCCCCTATTATGGGTTTTTGAAAATGACCTTCCATGCAGTGTGTAACTCAGCTCTTAAGTGAAGTGAAATATCCAGCTATGGCTTAAATCTGAAAGTGCACAGTGTTTAAAACTATTGATTCATTTAGTCGATTCATAGTTCTTCAAATGAATCGTCTTGAAAACGAGTCTCCGCTTCGGCGTGACGTCGATACAAATCTTAAGCCCCAACTAATTGTTGCACATGCAAACTAGGGAAAATTTCAACCTGCGGCCCCGCCCACAAACACAATAGCAAAGAAAAAAAGGAAGACGAACGCATTTGCAGATCCCAGTTGAATCAAGTCATGAAGACGCTGTGCTCAGCTGGATATTATTAGAAGTGCGAGGGAAAGTTAGTGTTATTTTCTCTACCCAAAGATGAAACTGTGAGGAGTCAGTGGTTAAGGTTTATTTTTGCAAAAATACCTCAGCATTAAAGCCCTGATTTTTCTGATGAGTGCTTCAGTAATCCACACACTTACAACGGGGATTCGTCAGCCAATTGTTAAAGGAAGGATCAGAAAATACTATTGATGTAAGGGACTTTGGATCAGTGGATCATGGATCAGTTTCTTCCTCTTTTTCACAAGTATAAGTAAGTGCATTTCCATGGCTGCCTCCTCGTTTTCCCTAGCTTGTATTTAATTGTGTTTTGTTACTTGTAACCGCTTGTACTGTATCAGGTTAACTCTATATCCTCATATCACGTGTAAAGCCACTTTAAAAACACAACGTGTGAAGCTTTGTTTACGGATTTAAAAGCGTTTGTGAGCTCGCGATAAACTGCCGTTTGTCGTTGCTTTGTCCATCGTCAGCTGTTCCTACACAAGTGCAGGGGTCAAGATTGAGAATAGTTCAGCCTTTGCCGCTGTGTGGATTGATACTGAATGTGTGTCATGGTTAAGAATAGAGCAATATGCTGGTGTTTAACTGCACTACTTTTTATGTACACATGCATTGAGCTCACACACATACCTGCCAATATTTGGTCCCAGAAAATCTGGGAGATCGGGGGGTTAGGTTCGGAGGGTTAAAAATATGGGATTTTTCGGTGATAAATAACAAAGTGGGTTTGTGACTGGAGATGGGTCTGAAGTACGGGAGACCCCCGGGAAAAACAGGAGTGTTGGCAGGTATGCTCACACATACACTATGCTGTCTGACTTCTTCAATATTGTTGATAAGCCATAGTGAGCATTTCACTCTGTCTCGCACTGAACGCTGTCGAACCACCACAGACTGTCGTCGGTCCAATCAGCGCAGATTAGCATTGTGTGTGTTTGGGAACAAAATAAATGCTGATTATAAGACAATGAAAGTGTTTTTTGACCTTGCATGCATATCAGCCTGCTGTTGGAGACCCTTAAAACCAAAATATGACCCTTTTTAATGTATAATAGGGGCCCTTTAAGAATGAATCAATATTTGGACAAAAAACAAGACTAAAAATCTACACAAGAAAAGCGTTTTTGCAGTGTATGAATCATCTTTGTCTCTGTATAAATATAACAGATCACACATTCAGTCATATTTACCTTGATTATAGTCTGTATCTATTTAAACTTGTGAGTCTTGTTGTTTTCTTCTTATTATTACTCTTTTGTTTGATTGTTTGTCTCTTGTTGGGTCATTGGACTGTAAACTTTCCCAGCGTTTAGTGGCTTTAAATCTAATCTGATCTCAGAGAAGTGAAATGAGGTTATGGGGTTAGAAATTTACACCCCGCTGGGTTACATGCATTTGCTCCATTGTAGATGCTCAGTGTGATAAACTCCCCACCCACCAAGATCTTCAAATGAATCAGCTTTTTGTCGTTGATGTCTTTGTGGATAGCCTTGTGGTTGAGTACATCCACAGACAGCATCAGTTCAGTTTAAAGCAAGCCGAGCTTGATTCCTGCCTTTAGGTCCTTTGCAGATCCTGCTTTCCTTACTTTACAGAGATGCCCAAACTATGGGTCAAATTTGGTGCATGGTAAACTTTTATTTAGAAATAAGGACATCTGAAAAGAGAGGGAGAATGATGGGGATGGTTTCGAGATTGTCAGCTCAAGTTTAACGTAACCATTAGTTTTTTTGTTTTATTGTTAAAGGCTAATGGAAATTAAATGGTGTAAAGTATTCAGATTTTGTTAAAAATGTTTTGTTTTAATGACATTTGTAGAGAATTTGGTGAGCAAATCAAGTCAAAGGCAGATTCTGCTTGACTAGTGTATTCAGAATTCATGATAAAAAAGCCATCCAGCCATACTGTACAGACATATTGTGGTTAAAGAGTGTTTAAAGTATGTTTAAAGATGTGTAACTCATGAGCAGTATCCTTTGTGCTTCTGTCAGAGGAGTTTGTGAGCATGTCCACAGTTATTAAAACTATTATGTTTAGAAATGTGTTGAAATTTTTTGTCTCTGTTAAACAGAAATTGGGAAAAACTAAACGGGGGCTAATAATTCAAGGGGTCTAATAATTCTAACTTTAACTATATATATATATATATATATATATATATATCAAATACTTGTCTTGAGCCTAATTCTAAGCAATTATACATAGATGGAAAGCTTATTTATTTATAATTTAAAATGATAATGAGTGTTTGGTTTCGACCAATCACAACAGATCATGCCATTTGACCAATCAGAGCAAAGCAGATTCTCAGAGATGAGGGATCAGGGGTATCATTTGTAAAAAAAACTAGCCAGAATAAATGTAACTGTATTTATTAATGATGATGGCTCAAATGGTGATTTAGAATGGTTTAGCTGAGTCAGTATTTAAGTTAAACATGTTTACTCAGAGTTTGATTACAGCTGCGCACATTCTCTCTTCAAGTATGTTTTTTATAGATCACAACTTTTGTGTGGGAGGTGGCGCACGCATGTTTCCACCTACGGTTTGTGCAAATGCCATGATTGTAAATGAGACCCCTGATCCTTAAACAAATCGCTTGCAAACTGACAATATAGATCTGATTCTGCAATGGTTATTAAAAATAATAATAATAATAATGATAAAAATGTGTTTTTGACCTGGGGTGGATTTAATCCTTTTATAGGAAACAAAGGTAGCAACTTGTAGGTATTTGGTGCATTTTGAAGGGATCCTATTATGCAAAACCACTTTTATAAGGGGTTTAAACACAGTTGTGTGGCAACAGTGTGTGAATATAAGCAGCTTCTAATGATAAAAAAATGTTAATTGTATTTCGTATAGTCAGACTTGCTAATAACAGTCTTCAGAAACACTTTGATTGACATTCTACTGTTGTACGTGCCATCAGAGGGGGAAAGCCCTGCCCATTAGTGACCATCTCTCCCCATTACAATAGGAGGTTAGTCTTGTTTTTGAATCTGCCATTATGCTGACACAGACATTTGTAGCTCCGCCTTCTTTTGAAAAGAGCACAATCTCATTTGAATTTAAAGTGGCAGTCACCAACATAGCCCGATTAGTATCAAAGCCTGAAAGGGACAGATTCAAAGAGTTACACAACATTATTTGTGTGGTGTTTTGAGCTGAAACTTCACACACATGCTCTCTAGCTACATCAGAGACTTCTTCTACATAATAGGTGACCTTTAAGAAGGCTCGGAGTGGATTGGTTTGCGTCATTGCTGATCATTGATGATCAACAGTCTTATGTTCGTGAGACTGACAGCCTGAGGGATTCTCCGAGACACAGGTCGCACTGTGATTATTAATATTGATTATTGTTTGTGTTTAATTGGCATGTTGGTCATGCTGTAGTGCAGACGCTGGCCTTTGGTGCCTGTCGTTTGTTCTTCTGTCTCGGGCTGCTTGTTTTGATTGTTTCTGTCTTTCTTGAAGCTCAGAATAGTGTTTCTCTTTGGTGAGCAGCAGCACAAGTACAAAAGCAGTGCTGCTCTGTGTCTTGTGGAATGCGGCAGGTGTACAGTGCTGGAGTCTTCTGAAAATCACACCTCTTTTTTGCCATGTTGTGAAAAATGCAATGCTGGAATGAAAAATGAAGGGGAATGTATAGCTTGAGATTTACATCATGCTGTATTGGGGTTAACTGTGTATTCTGCTGTACTCTCTAGAAAGATTGTGAATTTTTTTGGATATTCATTCATTCATTCATTCATTCATTGTCGGCTTAGTCCCTTTATTAACCTGTGGTCGCCACAGTGGAATGAACTGCCAACTTATCCAGCATATGTTTTACACAGCGAATGTCTTTCAAGCTGCAAACCAGTACTGTGAAACACCAGTACACTCTTGCATTTTCACACACACTCATATTCATGCATTCATTTTATTTTCGGCTAAGTCCCTTTATTAATCTGGGGTCGCCACAGCGGAATGAACCGCCAACTTATCCAGCATACGTTTTACACAGCGAATGCTTTTCAAGCTGCAAACCAGTACTGGGAAACATCCAAACACTCTTGCATTCTCACACACACTCATATTCATTCTTTTATTTTCTATTCGGTTTAGTCCCTTTATTAACCTGGGATCACCACAGTGGAATGAATCGGCAATATATCCAGAATATGTTTTACACAGCAGATGCCCTTCATGCTGCAAACCAGTACTGGGAAACACCCAAGCACTTTCTCATTCTCACACACATCTAAAAAATATATTGCTTAAGGGGGCTAATAATTTTGATCTTAAAATGGCTTTAATAGTTATAAACTGCTTTTATTCTAGCCAAAACAACACAAATAAAAAAAGTTATTATCAGAAATACTGTGAAAAATCCTCTTTGCTTGGGAAATATTTGAAAAAAATAATAATTTAATTAATTTAGACTAATTTAACGGTATAGTTTTTTTTGTGATATAGTTTAGCCAGTTTTTTTTTTTTTTTTTTGGTCTTCAATCAAAGTTGTTTAGTAGCAATATTTGATAAGGTATAATAAAAGGTTTGCTACTCTTGATCTTTCAGATGTTCAGAATCAGTGATAGCCATCTATAAACTAAAAACCTGTCCTCAACAAAGTTTGCAGGTGTTGTTGTTGTTGTTGTGGTGAAAATAAGGCCCTTTCACCCAGTGCTCTGCGTTACAGGAAGTCTCGTCTTTTCTCCGTTGGTTCGTCCCCTCGCAGGTCACCTTTTCATTTCTGCCTTATCTCTTCCTCTCTCTCTATATCATGACACATTGGGTTATTTATAGATCTTCATCCGTGCAGTCTGAGATGCAGGAGCGAGGGCCAATAAACAGCTCTGCTCAGGAGATCTTTGAGTCTTCAATTCAATCACTTTACAGTCGCTCTATTGATTTGGGAGGCAGTTTATGGGCCGCTTCTCTTTGAGATGTGTCCAACCCGTGGCCAATGCAGTATAACCTCTAAATGTTACACTAAAAACATGTAGAATGCGCTAAATCAACTTTTTATCATATGTAAACTGAAAAAAAACCTGCATTTGTTTAAGGTAAGTCAGTGTTTCCTCTAGGATTTTTTTCTAGAGGAAAAAATGTCAAAAAGCCAATAATAGGTAAAAATAAGGCGCTAAGCAAACTTTTATTTATGATCTGGTGTGGTAAATGTTCATTTGGTATTTTACTATTAATTGCTTAAAATGACAGATAGATCATTATCTTTGTCTGCTTCTTTTTGTTCATATTTCTTGTCCTTTCAAATATTGACACTTGGCAGCATAAATATAGCATCACGGAAATGTCTTATAGTTTACTTCATACTTTTTCTGGCTGTTGAATTACTTGTTGAATAGTCTCATTTCACACATACATGAACTTTCAACAAGCTCCGAGGAAAATTTGGCTGTTTTCTATCATAATTTCACAGATGCGAGAGCCAATTAAAAAAAAAGTTTATTTGTTATTCTCCTGAAGATGTTGAATAGCTGATTATTTTAGTCTTTTAATAATCTTTTTTCCCAGTGTTGGGTTGCAACTTAAAGGGCATCCTCTGCGTAAAAAATATGCTGAAATAGTTGCCGGTTCTTTCCACTGTGGCAACCCCTGATAAATAAGAGACTAAGCTTAAGGAAAATGAATGAATGAATAGTCTTCAATATAAAAGAGTTCATCTTTAACATGAGTCATAAACACATTATTTATTTATTTATTTATTTATTTGATTGTTTGTTTATTTAAAAAAAAAATTATTTGTTTGTTTGTTTATTTATTTGATTGGTTTAATGCGTGGTTGGTTGCTTACAATTACATTTTTACCAAGTCTTTTTGTGGCCTTAGATTAAAGTGGTTTTATTTGTAAAATACACCACATAACTGCCATAACATAAAGTTTTGACAGTTCTGAGGTCAGCATTAGTTGTTTTCATTCATTTTAATTTCTTCAAATGTGACTTGCAAGTTTCCAAAGCCTCATATGTTTATTTATGTGTGTGTGTGTGTGTGTGTGTGTGTGTGTGTATGCATTCATTTATTGATTTATTCATGCGTTGAATTTTAGCTTTCGACAACTGTTACGGGTTCTATGCAGAATAATGAATGTCTGGTAATTCTATTTTATAGTTACAAGCGATGAATTATGTATATTTAAGTTCTCTCGGATTACAACTAGCAACACACAGAAATGTAAAGGAGCCTTTCTGCTGAGATTTCGCCTTCAGTTGTTTCATTTCTAGCGAGTGCCAATGATATTTCAAAAGCACAAGCCTTTTTTTGAGGATTAAAACTTTTTTTAATGAAGGAAAAAACTGCCGAGTGCTGCTTTAATTTTGGACCCTGTGTGAGGCTGATTAAAAGTACATGAGAGCGTTTAGAAGAGAGCGGCTTCTGGTGTAAAAATGATTTGCAGATGCAGCGGGGGATATTTTAGCTGGAAGTGAACTTGTCTGTAAGTTGCTTTACTGCATGCTAACACTGTTTGTTTTGTTTTTGTCATTGTCGAGTCCAGTAATGGATGTCCAGCAACCCAGAGGACAGCAATATAGCCCCAGAAAAGCAGTTGAAAATAAATGAAAAATAAATGAATGGCTTTAAAGGGCCATGAAACCCCCTCGTTTCAGCAGGGTGTTTTTTTACACCTCTACTTTGGAAAAAGTCAGAAAAGTGGGCGTGTCCAGCTCTGTTTAGGGGGGAGTGTCGGAGGAACTAAAGTGGGATGGTGTGGGAGTGTCTATTTGTGCACGCGCGAGTTTCAGAGTCAAAATTCACACCCACACAGACAGGAGAAAGTGATGGTGTTTAACCTACATGGACATCTGTAGTCGAATTATTTGACAAATTATTAAATGTTGGACTTTAACTGCAGTTTGGCTCTTTCATTCAGGGAATTCATTCATGCTTCTCGCGACAAACGAGATATTTGATTCAAGGAACTGCTCTAAGTGTGTATTTTTCATGCAATGTTTGATACCGCACGGTGAATGAGAGAAAAAAAAACTCCGCATTTCCCGGAAACTTAGATGCACACGGCAGGTAGCGTCAGAAAGCCGCGTGTGTTATTCCTGTCACAAAATGCGGTGCTAACATTTCTGCACTCAGTGCAATAGTTAACTTAATTCGATACGAACAAACTGAATAAACAAAGAGCACTGGTCGCTCACTTACCAAATCTGTAGAGACAGGACAATCACCAGCAACTAGAGCCGCGTCTATATGGAGAGAATACTACAAGCGAATCCGGATTTCATCGTTTGCAGATGAGAACAGCTCTCAAGTAAACAATGTTCCTCCTTAGACACGTAAGTTATTGTTGTCGAGCGTCGCGTACACTGTTAATCCACACGTGATCCAGATGAGCTCTCACAGAGGGAAAATGAAAACAAAACTTAACGGCAGCAAACTATAAAAGCAACACTTCACGCTTGTTTTGCCAACACAACTCTGTGGTGTAAACACGGTGACACTAATGAATATTAATGAAGTTGCACAATAGAGCGCGCTGATTGGTTTGAACCAAGCCTTACTCATGCATTAATGCATCACACTGTAAGACGTAATAAGACACACTCTGGTACAGACGTCCAGTCTGCACGCTGGAATACACGCTATTATGTCATGACCGTGACGCAGCTTCAAAAATTTGTTTCAAACAGGAAGTACGAATGTGATTGAAATAACGCAAAAACAACCAATTTACACTTTTTAGTGAAATATAGGTGTCCTAATAGTGTTTTTAGCAGTGTGGGACACACATACGACTGTCAACAGCTCAAAAAATGTGTTTTGGTGTTTCGTGACCCTTTAACATTGAAGTAAAGTAACTGGCTTTTTTATTGTGGATAAATGTTTGTCCATCACATCTTAATGACGCTTGATTAATGTGTGTCTTTTTGAAAGTTTAATCAGGTCGTCAGAGGATTTCAGAAAAACATCTGCGGGCTCATTTGTAAAAAGCATGTACGATCAGATTTGACAAGGCGCTCGAGACGACAGGAACTATACAGTAGAGTCATATTTCACGTCAACACCTTGTTTTGAGTGGCTGCTGTGAGGGAATATTTATGCATATCTGTGAGATAAACGGCAGCTGGAGTCTGTCAGGCTTGAAGAGGAGAGCGAAATCATTTACAGCCCATAAAGGAAATGAGCATCAATCAGTCTGTATAGAAGAATAAAGGAGAGTTACAGACTGGTATCTGGAAGAGTTTCTGGCCTGCATTTACGCATTCATCCTTCAGTCTCTCTTCTGCAATTGTTGCACTAAAAACGAATGCTTTGATTCAATTAGTGTGTGGTTAGTGCCAAGAGAAAGCACAATGTTTAGGGGGGAAAATGTTTGTTGTGCATTATTGGCAAATATACTGTGCTGTGCTGTTGCATTAGCTGGAAGTCTGTGGAATAAGTGTTTTGCAGGTCTGTGAATATAACTTTTTTTGCATGCATCTATCCTATCATGTTCATCATCCATCCTATCATCCTATCATGTTCTGCAACTGAACTATATGAATAAAAGTGAAAGTTTGAAGATGAGAGCAGCAATAAAAATGCTGGGTTCCACACAATCAACTTGCATTATTGGAACATCATGAAGGAATTAAGTTAACTTATTAGTTTTTCACAAATTTAAGTGGATTGAACATAAAACAATTACAATGTCCCGAAAAAACCCTCAAGAATTGTGTTATTTCAGCTCATTTTAAATGAGTAGTTTGAGCAAACAGTAATTTTTTTAAGGTGTACACTACACATGTTGAGTGTAATCTACACATCCACATAGAATAGTCACTGAAAGACATAAACATTCTGACATTTTATTTTACCTGAGGTTATTTAGTTGTAGAGGTATTTAGTTAGTAGAGGTTATCATGGCATGTAGTAAACCACACATATTTCCACCCCAACACCTTCAGTGTCTCTTTTTTCCCCTCCCTCAATAATCTCTGTCTCTTTCCGAAGACCATAAACAGGACGCTAAGTCTGTTATGAGCTGCGGTCAGTATAATTTCATTGCTTTGCCAGCAATGGACAGAAAAGGCATATTTTGGTGAATTTTAAGCCTACAAAAAAGCCATTATTGCTCAGTGTTTATCTGCCGGTGTTGGTTTAGAGACCTTTCAATGCGAGCTCTTTTAAGAATAATCCTCCTAAATGAATTTGAGCCAGAACGCTTTAGAGTTTGATTAAATGCGCAGCCTTTGATGTCAACAACAAATGAAACGAGAAGCGCTTTCTCTCTCTCTGAAAGTTGATCAGCCTATTTATTTCGCTGTCCTAACTGAACAGGATTACTTCAGGTTAAGTTTTTTATTGTTAGTATTGGACATTAAAAAATAATAACATTAAAAAAAGGTCAGGCTCTTGGAAATGTGAAGTCTAAAAGAAGCCTGAGAAATAGTCAGCCATTTACTTTTCACACAGATTATATCAATTTTTTTCCAGAGAATTTCAAAAGCGTAAGTTAATATCTCACAATTCTGAGTTCACTTGATTCAATTATCTGTTGATACAGTGAGTGGCAGTTCAAAATGACTACTACTGCTGTGTGTGACGGTGCTACGGGATATAGGGTTTTACAAAAATTGTACGTTTGCAACACTGCAAAAAAATGCTTTTCTTGCTTAGATTTTTTGTCTTGTTTCCAGTCTAAATATCTAAAAATTCCTAAATCAAGATGCATTTTCTAGACAAGCAAAACATATCGTCTTGTTTTGAAAAATAATATGCCAATATTAAGTTGGTTTTTCTTAAAACAAGCAAAATAATCTGCCAATGGGGTAAGCAAAATAATCTTGTTTTTTTCTTTTGACATAAGATTATTTTGCTTACCCCATTGGCAGATTATTTTGCATGTTGCATAGTGCATGTTTTTCCCAAAACTATTGGATAATAAAAAAAAATGTGTGTGTGCAAAACAATTTGCACAAAAAAAGTTATGTGGATTTTTTCTAAAGTTGTTACTCCACCCTGTTTAGAGCATCATGATGGATGTTTTACATTAATTAATCTGCAACAGAGAGACTACACTTATGGGAAACACTCGTCACTTCTAACTACATCATTCAAACTATGCATCGTGCTATGATGTTCATCCGCGAGTTATATCGTTGTTTGGGAAACGTAGCCCAGACTGGTGAAAGATGATTCTGCTGCATCTTAAATATTATTAATATTAGTTAATATTAGCCAGTTGAAAGACTGCATGCAGGTTTTTTACTCTTTCTATATTTAATAAAGTGTGTTAAGTATGGTAATAAATCAGTTCTGTTTTGCGCTTTTTTTGCAAATTCAGTACTATAAAATTATACTATACATTTGGTCTTAATTTTTATCCTGTGTGGTATTAAAAAAGTCTTAAATATAACTTTTAGAAACCTGCAGATACCCTGATCTTTAAGCACAAATGGCAGAAATTGTCAACTGTTAGTGTTGTCAAAAGTTTAACATTAGCTTAAACAACCATTAGTAACAGAATCAAATGCCTTCAACTACATTTAAGCATTTTGCAGTATTTTACATCAATACTGGATCGAGTTTACTGTAAATGATACATTATATCATTCAAGTTTAAAAGTAATGAATGCGAAATGCTTGAAATGTGCCTGCAATTCTGGAATGAGTCTTATAAATGTTACTATAAATGCTGCATGTAATTGTATTTGTGCGTGGTTACAGATAAGGTATCGCTTTCAGTCTTTTTAGGCACTAAATTATGCCTAATAAAGCGTCCATTTCCATCAGCAGTTTTAGAACGAAGGTAATTTCCTGAATAAATCAGCCTGTTGGTTTTGTGTTCATGCAAACTTTCTCTCTTCATTTTGACTTTGACATGTTCAGCTCTTTCTCACAAGCGCCGCCGTTTCACCAGAATCACTTTGAACTTTAAAACAATAGAGTCTGATTTAAATATGTGCTTTGAAGACAGAATATGCTCTGTATTCATATTTCCTCAAACACTCTGGTCAAGGATTGTTCTCTCTCTTTTTCTCTCTCATCCACTGCGAAATGTGTTGCAATTAATTCAGCCTGAACCACTCAGCCGGATGATTTTGTTTTGTAACGGAGCTATTTTTGGATTTTAACATTGTTTTCATTGGAAATTTAAAATTTTAATTCAGAAATGACTCTAACAGGACGTTCAGCATTCAGAGTGATGTCATCAGGACTTCATTTGCATTCTGAATTGTGACTGGCTTTCGTTCTTGTGTGTTTTTGCATACTGAATAGTCTTTTTTCTACCCTCAGAAGATGACCATTGCTGATTGTTTAAGCTATTTATTTGTTAACCCTTAGAATAATGGTCCATTAGTTAGTTTATTCATATACTAACATCAACTAAGTCTGAATAATCCTGCAAAGCATTTATTAATCATATTTCAACATTAACTAATGCATTAATAAGATCCAAAATTGTGCTTGTTAACGCTTTAACATGAATTAACATTCTTTAACTTGAACAACATTAACTAACATTAACAAAGATGAATAAATACTGAAATAAAAGTATTACTAATTGTATGTTCATGTTAGTGATAATGTTAACCAAACATTAACTAATGGACCAATAATTTAAAGTGTTACCATTTAATTAAATTGAGCAGAAACAACACAAATTCTGCACCGTTTGCCTCTTTGCAAACACTGCTGATTCCTTCAGTGTTTTAATCGTAAAGATGCTTTGCGCTAGAAAGAACTGAATATAGGATTTGTAATTCAGTAATCCTAAACTCGAGCTGGTTACGGCTCTGAAGTGTGTGTATTTTTGTGCTCTGTGTACTGAGATTAATCTGAGAACCACTTAAATCTTCGCCGCAGCTTCTGCTGCGTATCACAGCAATGCAGAATCACACAAACACATACTTGGACTGCTATTTTCACGGGGACTTCTCATAGATGTACTGATTTTTTAAAGTACTCTACAAACTGTATTTGTTACCCCCTACCTCAACTCTCACAGCAAACAATCAGCATTTTACTATTTTCAAAATACTTCTCAAAATTTTCTCAAAAATGTCCCCACAAGGTCAGAATTGACTGGTATTACTATATTTGTGGGGACGTTTGGTCTCCACAGCTTGATGAATACAAGGTATACACACACACACAAACACAAGCCAGGCTTATTGTGGCTATGATGGAAAAGCCATCAAGTGTGTGATCCAGTGAAATACAGAGGCCAGCAGAAAAAGGAATGTACTGGAGAAATACTGACATCGGCCTCTTTTGATGCTTTTCTGATGCTGTTTTTTGTTCATGGCCTTCTCATCCTTGCTCTTCATCTGCTGCTGCTCAGCACTTGTTAAACAGCACAAGCACACAAGAGTTCACTTTAGAGGTGAAATCTGGGTTTGGATGTGAACAGAAGGCTATTGCTGTTGTTAGGTTTGATGTAGTGAGACCGGCGGCTGAAGGTCTGGGAACGCTTTGATTTGTCAAGGTCTATTTGACTGACAGGTTAACCAACCAATCACACGCCGTGTCATGTTTAGGGGTGTAGAAACATCGAAGAAGACCTGAACTTTTTAGTTAGTTTAAAATTGGATGGTTGATTCCCTACAAGTGCATAGTTTTTTGATTGGTTTTGATTGGATGTATATACAGTTTAAGTCAGCATTATTAGCCCCTTTTATTTTTTTCCCAATTTCTGTTTAACGGTGAGAAGATTTTTTCAACACATTTTAAATCATAATAGTTTTAATTACTCATCTATAATCACTGATTTATTTTATCTTTGCCATGATGACATAAATAAATATTACATAAATAATAATTTATGTAATATTTATGACATAAATAATATTTGACTAGATATTTTTCATGACACTTCTATACAGCTTAAAGTGTTATTTAAAGGTTTAACTAGGTTAATTAGGTTAGCTAGACAGGTAGACAGCTCTTCATCGCTAGAGCTGGAACTGCTACTTGATCCATTCATAACAACAATCCTGTCAACTTTGTCCACTTCTTCTGTGTTACAAGCGCGTGTCAGAAGCTTAAAGTAGTGTAGCGCCATCTAACATTAAGGAGTGATTTTGCATACTCTTCTGCTTGATGCCTGTGAAAATCGCTTGGGTTTAAATCCGGAAAAATGCCTTGGAAAAACGCTGATGATAAACTCAAACGAAAAGCGTCCCTGTGTGTAGGAGCCTTAACAGTCTACTTATAATCTAATGAGAATTAGTTGACATGTAGATACAATGTAACCTAAATTCAACAAACAGACCATCAAAAGAAAGTGTGACCAAACTTTTTATATGTAGAAATATAAGTGCTAATTGAGTAATGTAAGTAAATTTTATATGAACAATAAACTTTCCATTATATTTGAGTGAAGTAAACGAATTTCATTTAAATTAACTGATGCATTTAACAAAGGATTTACCTCTTATTTATTTATTTGTTTGTTTGTTTGTTTGTTTTATTATTTTCACTCTCAACGTGACACAATCATTCACTTGCATTTTACGCATCACCAAGGACCTCAGTTTCTGCTAAAAATCTTCTGTGATGTTCTACTGGGGGGAACACAAGTTGTTACCTGCATCCTAAATGAGCTGAGAGAGAGAGTAAATGAACTGCATATTTCATTTTGAGGTGACATGATTCTTCAGTGTTGTTTTTTGAAGCTGGCATTGAGTATAATCTAAACATGAGCTCTTTATTCTAGAGCAGCTTTACTTGATTATGTTTTTGGATCTTGTCACGCATCTGTTTGTAGCTGTTGCTACAAATAAAAACGTTGACAGTTCTGTGTTGATCGTGTGGTTTCACAACCTACACAGTCTGCATTTATACTCATCATAAGCATGCAAGAGATGCAGAAGTAAAATGTTATTATCTGATGCAAGTTTTTTTTTCGTTGGTATGAATGTTTACTTCAACTTCACTCATTTCTAAAGCTTTATTATTTGTGATCGCAGAGAAGACCTTATTCTTGAAGTACGAGTGGACGCAGCCTTTTGGCTCATTCACTTCCATTGATTTTTAGATGTTAAAAATGTCTTGTTGTGCTGCTTGATCTTGCAAACTGATCTTTTCATATTATACTACTCTACATTTTATGTATAGTCATGAACACACTTGTAGTAGAGCTCTACTCTTGTAGAGCAAGTTGTTTGACCATTCTCTGCCGTTTATTATTCCTAGTCGTTTCTCCCATAAAAAAACTGAACCAGAAGTTCTAAAACAATCGCAAAAAATGGTGCACTTCCGCATCGCAGATTTAGGTCAATAATGCTCGGAGAAAAACAAAACAATCAATTCAGTACAGTTGAGAATTAAAGATCATATTTATATCTTAATTTTGAAGAAAGTTTGCATATTAATAAAACACTAAATGTTAATTAGCAGTTTATTTTATTTTTATTTTAGTTTTACATTTTTTTTTTTTTACAAGGCTAATGTTTCTCTGTCAGGGATAAAAATTGCATAATATAATAATATAATAGTAATAATGCATAGCAATAATAACAACAACACTATTAATAATAATAATAATAATAAATAATAATAAAGTAAATATGATTACTATAATAAATATTTGAGTTTAAATATTTTTTTATATTTTAAAGTTTACGTCAGCCTAATTTTAGATTTTTTAGTTGGAGAAACAGTTTTGTTGCTAGGCAGATTTTCTTTGTCAGGATTAAAATATGCATAATATTGAAATAAATGTGTTAATAATAATAATAATAATGTAAATATGAATATATATGGTTGTTAAATATTTAAGTTTAAATATTTTTAAATATCTTAATATTTACATGGCGGTTCATTTCGCTGTGGCGACCCCGGATTAATAAAGGGACTAAGCCGAAAAGAAAATGAATGAATAAAACTTAGTGTTTACACCAGCCTCATTTTTTGTTTTAGGACGATTGTTTTGTTCTTTTTTTTTATAAAGAAACAATTTTGTTGCTAGGCAGATGTTCTTTGTCATGTAATAATACAAGTAAATTGGATTATATGTGGTTGTAAAATATTTAGGTTTAAATATTTTTCAATATTTAAATGTTTACATCAGCCTAATGTTGTGTTTTTAGGCCATTTATTTATTTATTTTTTAATGGAGAAACAGTTTTGTTGCTTGGCAGATTTTTTGATCCTATTCTTTGTCAGGATATATGCATAATATTGAACTAAATGTGTTTATAATAATAATAATAATAATAATAATAATAATAATAATAATAATAATAATAATAATAATAATAATAATAATAATAATAATAATAACAACAACAACAACAGCAATAATGTTAATAATAATAATAACAATCATAATAAAAATAATATATGTGGTTGTTAATTATTTATGTTAAATAAATGTTTTTAAATAATAATAATAATAATAACAACAGCAGCAGAAATATTGGTAATACTACTACTAATAATAATAATAATAGTAATATATGTGGTTGGTAATTATTTATGTTAAATAAATATGTATGTTAAATAAATATGTTTATTATAAATAATACTTGTAGTATAGCAATAATGGTAATGACAACAATAATAAAAATAAATGAATAATAATAACAATAATAATATAAATAAATGTGTTTGTTAAATAATTAAGTTTATATATATTAAATATTTTAATGTTTACAGTTTGCTGCTATAGGCAACTTTTCTTTGTGAAGATTAAAATATGCAAAATAATAATAATAATAATAATAATAATACTTAAGCAAATTTAAGTGGTTGTTAAATATGTAAGTTTAAATATTTGTAATATTTTAATGTTTTCATCAGCCTAATTTATTGTTTTTAGGCTGTTTGTTTCCTACTTAAGCACAATGTCACGGTTTATATTTCTGTCAGGCATAATCAACAGCTGATTGAACATAATGCCTGATCATAATACAGTAGATACTCAAATTACCAACAGTAATATGCAATTAATATCCACGCTCTGTATTCTAATCCTCTAGAAAGCATCAGGTTGTTGGTTCAGATGATGCAATGGCAGCCAGACGCTCAGGGTTGTTCTGCTTGAAGTCTAAAAGTTTCCTTTGCTATCAGAGTTGGGTTTGCATGGATTAGACAGTAAACAAACGCAGCTCAGATTGTGGAGGTGAGATGAGCGAGCGACTCTGACATTTAGCCCCCGGCGAGAGCTCTGACAGAGCAGCGGCCCATTTTTCAGCGCTCTGACATTTGTCTTATTGTGAGTCTGGAGGTTGTAGAGATCGTGTGCTGGATGTGGGTTTGGACACGGCAGAGACGGAGATGAGCTGAGCCTGTCAGCCTCTCACATGCTGCTCACTGCTAATGAACAACACACACAAACACGGCTCTGGCGTTACTGATGGAGAAATATAGTCTGTTTCATCAATGACAGCTCTGAAATCTGATGACGGCTATTTGATATAGTATCATTGTGTACTTTATATATATGTGTGTGTGTGTGTGTGTGTACTATAAGTATATATTTGTGTGCATGTATATGTGTGCGTGTTTATATAAATATAAAATCAAGCCTAAAATTATTCATACCCATGCCAAATTGTGACTTAAAGGGCATCTATGATGAAAATCCTCTTTTGTAAGCTGTTTGGACAGAACTGTGTGCAGGTATAGTGTGTCATATAGAAGAGATATGGGACATTCCTGATTAAACAGTTAAATAAAAAAATATTGAGGTGCTATAAAGACAATAGGCCACTTTTTTTATTTCCTGATGATAAAATAGGATCCAAATTCCTGCCATTTTGAGGCCGACCGCAACGTGACATAGGAGTGCGGTTTCCCAGACCATCGAATTGATTTTGACAGCCACGTATTAACATGTTTTTGTGGTAACGTGTATAATCATGTCAGCAAGACAGGACGTGCACAAAGCAAATGAGATTAAAAGATCTGTTGAGCTCTCTGTGGTCATCAGTCATCATCAAATGTGATCAAGAATGAGTTTAAAACGTTTGTAAAACAATGCTTGTGTAATGAACTACAGCGATTTTACCGTCTTTACTTTATCACCACAGCCACATGTCAGTACAATTATAAAAGGAAACGCTTCAATCCCGGTTTGTGTATGTTAAATCAGGTTTATTTTGTACATTACCATAAAGGATATCCATACAGCAGTGGATATTAACGTGAAGCCTGTCACCATTGTGTGCAAAAACAGTGCAAAGTTAAACTTTGTAATGACATTGTGTGTGACCCATGGTTGCAACTACAAAACAAATACATCAAATAATCATTGGGAAAGTTCTTACAGAATTATTTCTCACAAACGTTATGTGAGATCTGCTTCGTCATGTCTGTCACTGTGCTGTTTATCTGATGCAGCCGAGGTGGAGATTAAGGCACACTCTGATGGGCACATGGAAACGGTGGGCGGAGAGAACTGGTCTTAAAGGAACAGGCCACAAAAACAGCTACAGTGTGTTCAAAGCAGAAAATTCCAACATTTTAAAAGCTATAATGATTAATCTGCAGAGTGTTTTGAGCTGAAACTTTACAGACACATTCTGGAGACACAAAAGACGCATCTTAAATCTTAAAAAAGTGGTATATAATTCATATAGGGGTTATAATCATATAAAATAAATGTTACATATCTGTATTTTATTAACGATTGTTTTACTGTTATTAAGCTGCATATTTAGATTTACTGATGATGGATATAGATGTTAAAGGCAATAACACATCACAAAAATACAGTATATACACAAACATTTAACGCAATTATAGTTATATAATGTCAAGTTATGTCATTTTTATCTTAAATTAAATTCACATGATGTCATCCAACAGCAGTATATTCTGAGAATGTTTTTCTTCTGATATCTTGAATTATTTTTTACTGTTATAAACAGGGTTTTCTACTCTGACTGTGATGCAACTCTGTTTGTGACGTGATGGAGCTGTGCGTTCAGACTGTAAGGCCTAAGACGTAGATTCATTGATGACGACGGTGTGTGTGTGTGTGTGTGTGTGTGTGTGCTTCAGTGCTGGATTTCATCAGCTCTGATGAGTCTAATCCTGGTGACTTGCGGTGGGAATGATAACTGGCCAGACTGTCAATATCAATGACTCACATCAACAGCTCAAATACTGCCCACACAAACACACATATATACAGTAAAAACATACACAATCACACACACATTCACATATTTTTATTTTGCCATTTTTTATGTTGGACCAGTAATCATTACTTTTGAAAATTGTTTTAGATTGTATTAATATTAATTTATTATTTTTACATTTTTAATCAAACATGTGAAGTTCTAAATAAAGTGAGATATGATCACATATGAATGAGTAGATTTCTGAGAATTATGCTTGAAAATGTAAAAAAGAAATGGCGGTTAGCATAAATAAACTATAAATTGATCGAATTTTCAAAAGGACAGTACTATATGATGATATACAGTTGAGGTCTAAATTATTAGCCCCCCTGTTTATTTTTTATCGCAATTTCTGTTTAACGGAGAGCAGATTTCTACACATAATAGTTTTAATAACTCATCTCTAATAACTGATTTATTTTATCTTTGCCATGATGACAGTAAATAATATTTGACTAGATATTTTTAAGACACTTCTATACAGCTTAAAGTGACATTTAAAGGCTTAACTAGGTTAATTAGGCAGGCAGGTTAGGGTAATTAGACAAGTTATTGTATAACGATGTTTTTTCTGTAGATTATCGAAAAAAAAGCTTAAAGGGGCTAATAATATTGACCTTAAAATGGTTGTTAAAAAATTAAAAACTGCTTTTATTCTAGCCAAAATAAAACAAATAAGACTTTCTCCAGAAGAAAAAAATATTATCAGACACACTGTTAAAAAATGTCCTTGCTCTGTTAAACATCATTTGGGAAATATTTCAAAGGAAAAAAAATCAAAGGAGGGCTAATAATTCTGACTTTAACTGTATATGGTTATTTGGATATGAAAAAAACTATATCATGATAGATTAAGGTATATTTGATCATCTCGTTCAGCGCTAGTATGAAATATAAAAATAGATGGTTTAGAGGCATTCCTCATACGCTTATGTAGGGCTGCACAATATTGGAAATGTTTCACATTGTTGTATTTTGTTTTGCTGTGATATACATTGGGATATTAAAATAATTTCCCCTTATGATTTGAGTAGCTCTACTATTTGAGGAGATTTCATTTATTTAGATCGACAGGGATGATCGAGTGTTTTTCTATGCAATACATCTCCATAAAATATAATAAATTACAAGCATATATAAATACAAAAGAGCAAAAATAAAAGTGAAAGAAAAAAAAAACTGTTCTCTGGCAGCACAGTGGATCAGTGGTTAGCATTATCGCCTCAAAGCAAGAAAGTCGCTGGTTTGAGTCTTAGCTGGGCTAGTTGGCATTTCTGTGTGGGTTTCCTCCGGGTGCTCCGTTTTCCTCCGAACACATGCACTATATGAGAAATTCCAGCCTGATCTCACAGGAAAATTGATCTCACGAGGCAAATTCGTTCGAAGGTCAGTACAAATTTATTCATTCATTCATTTCGGCTTAGTCCCTTTATTAATCTGGGGTCGCCACAGCGGAATGAACCGCCAACTTATCCAGCACGTTTTCACGCAGCGGATGCCCTTCCAGCTACAACCCAATTTAGTCTACTCAATTCACCTGTTCCACATGTCTTTGGACTGTGGGGGAAACCGGAGCACCCGGAGGAAACCCACACGAACGCAGGGAGAACATGCAAACTCAGAAACACCAACTGAGCCAAGCCGAGGTTCGACCCAGCAACCTTCTTGCTGTGAGGCGACAGCACTACATTTGCGCCTAGTACAAATTCAGTCGTGCGATTTTAAAAAGGAGGCGCAGCACCCAACCACGCCCCTAAACCAAACCGTCATTGGGTGATGAGCAAATCCTACTAAATTGCACAAATTAGATTGTACGAATTTATACGAATTATCTACTAAATTGAACAGTTACAAATTGTTGTGAGATTGCGTTGGAAATGAAACTAAAATTGTCCGTAGTGTATGTGTGTGTGTGGGAATGTGAGTGTGTATGGGTGTTTCCCAGTTCCTGGTTGTGGCTGGATTCGCATCTGCTGTGTAAAACGTATGCTGGAATGGCTCATTTTGCTGTAGTGACCTCTGAAGAGACTAAGCATGAAGGAAAATGAATGAATGGATAAACAGCTCTTAATGATATTCTGGGCAGTCCAACAGTATTCAAGTACAAAAATCAAACAATCAATCGTCAAATAACATGGTCATCATTGTATAAATAATTAAGAATTTTTTTTTAATAATGTATTTATTTTTTAAGAGCTTTAATCCAATTCTGTGATGTGACTATTGCGACACATTGCGATATCGATATATCATTCAGGCCTACGCTCAAGGCTTCAGACTTTCTAAAAGATGCAGTGTCCTCTTCTTCTGAGAGCTTACCTTAAAGCTATTTTCGTCCGGGCCCACAAAACAGAGTATTTATAGCGTCTGGTGGCTTTTGCTGACTTTCCCCTGCAGGAAGCTGTCGTTTGCTTGACATTTGGACTGGCCTGAGACTCTTTCACATTCAGCCGTTCAGGCCAGGACCTTCAGCTGTGAACGCCAGCTTGTTATTTGCATTATCAAGCGTGGATATTTAAAGGGGAGATGTGATGAAACCCTAATTATTTCAGTATTGAACGTGCAGTAAGTGAGTTTTGATGATGATTTTTGAAAGCAAATGCAAACACACGTCCATAACCGAACAAGACTCTGCCCTCTTTTTATGTCTTCTATATGGAGTGTATTTCTTTACACTAAGGCTGAACAATGTATTGAGCATCAATATCGCAATGTGTGGATCTGCAATAGCAGGATTAGATTATTTAATAAAGATCAAAAGATAAAGATATTATTAAATATTGTTTTTTATGATTATTTATACAGTGGTGACCATGTTATTTTACATTTAATTGTTCAATTTCTGCACTTGAATACAGTTAAACTCCCTAAAAAAGCAAAAAGTATGTTTATTTATTTATTTTTGCTTGTAATTTATTAATCCACTGGATAGAAAAACAGACTTGATCATCCAAGTCGATTTTAGTTATTGAAGTCTTTCCGAACAGAGCTATTCAAATCAACTGTTCAACTTATATTCATACAATATGTTCATTCAATATATATAATTAAATCAACTGTATATATTGATATATACAGTTGAAGTCAGAATTATTAGCCCCCCTCAATTATTAGCCCCCCTGTTTATTTTTTTACCCAATTTCTGTTTAACGGAGAGCAGATTTTTTTTTTATCAACACATTTCTAATTATAATAGTTTTAATAACTCATTTCTAATAACTGATTTATTTTATCTTTGCCATGATGACGGTAAATAACATTTTACTTGATATTCTTTAAGACACTTCCATACAGCTTAAAGTGACATTTAAAGGCTTAACTAGGTTAACTAGGCAGGTTGTGACGTTCTGTAGACTATCAAAATTTTGACATTAAAATGGTGTTTTAAAAATTTTAAAAACTACTTTTATTCTAGCCAAAATAAAACAAACAAGTGACTTGATTGTGACAAACGTTCGTGAGACTTTAATTGGCTTAATTCTGCTTGATTTGTTTTAACTTTTGTCACTCTTTAATTCATTCATTTATTCATCCATTCATTTTCTTGTCGGGATAGTCCCATTATTAATCCGGGGTTGCCACAGTGGAATGAACCGCCAACTTATCCAGGAAATTTTTACGCAGGGGATGCCTTTCCAGCCGCAGACCATCTCTGGGAAACATCCACACACACATTCACACACACACTCATACACTACGGACAATTTAGTCTACCCATTTCACCTGTACTGCATGTCTTTGGACTGTGGGGGAAACCGGAGCACACGGAGGAAACCCATGCGAATGCAGGGAGAACATGCAAACTCCACACAGAAACGCCAACTGAGCTGAGGTTCGAACCAGCGACCTTCTTGCTGTGAGGCGACAGCACTACCTACTGCGCCACTGCCTCGCCCCGTCACTCTTTAATTTTTTTTTTTTTTTTTCAGTCTGACTGATTAGTACAGCTACAACATGACATTAATTGATCATTTCTCCCAGTGATTGTCACCAAAACTTGCTTTTTTTTAGCTTTGGTGGCAATGTGCTTACCTTCATGTCAAGAAAATTGTCTAATATTACTATACACTCCACTTAAGGCTGATTGGCTGCAAGTGTGTTTACCAATTTGCAAATGTAGGTTAAAAAAAATACAGTTCTGACATTTTAGCCATGTGAGATTTGTTTGTTTAATGTTTCTGTCAGAAGAACATGTAAAGACTGCGCCCTCTTTTGGAAAGCAGCAGCTCATTTGCATTTAAAGGGACACTCATACAAAAGACATGTTTTAACTCACACCCAAATTGTGGCAAATTTGACAAGCTGCAGTAAATGATCTGTGGGGTATTCTGAGCTGA